>NW_025942268.1:0-43182 GCF_000764305.2 Hyalella azteca
ACTGGCACACAGTGTATACTGATGTTTACAACTGCTGTATATACTGGCACACAGTGTATACTGATGTATAGAACTGCTGTATATACTGGCACACAATGTATATACTAATAAAATATACATTTGTGCACATTTTTGTTCTTCATCACACATTTAGAGCAGGAAGAGTATGAGTGAGTGAGCAATGGTAATCAGCAAGCCAAAAATCTTGCTATTACATTTTTTTGCACAAAATTATCTAGAACTACAAAGTATTAATATTTTCTTGTAACAAACCTCTGCAGTTACAAAACACACCCAAACCAATGTATGTATGTATGTCCAATTTACCTTTCTAGTCACAACCCCCACACTGGTCTGGAATATATCTCCTTTTCATTATGCAAAAATAATTTTCCCCTCATTTTTAGAACCCTGACATTCCTGATAAATTTACCACCTATCAATTGTTAACCTCCTTATTGTTTTTTTCTTCAATTATGGAGTATCCACCATATTATTATAAATGAATGAATGAAAATTGCACAAACAGGCTACAAGATTCTAAATGTATTGAAAGTTTGTCACTCAGGAGCCATGAGATTTCAGTTTTGCACATGAAAATTTAAATCCAGTGCCACACAGGTGACAGCATTCATATGCAGGAGAATCACCTGCATCACCATATAAGGAGAATCACCTGCAGTGAATTCTGCAGGTGATTTGAATGTGTTGATTCTGAATGTGTTGAAAGTTTGTCACTCTAGAGCCATGAAATTTTAGTATTAAGTATACAAATTTAGATCCAGGGCCATACATGTGACAGCATTCATATGAAGCTCTAAAGGATAATCAATCCATTTAAAACAATGACTTTGCTCTGAATGAGCAGTTTTCTTTTTTGTGCACAATTCCAAGAAGTCCGACATGAAATTTTTTGAACCGAAGACAAATATGAGTTTATACCTGCAGCAGGAGACAGCAGCTGGAGAGTCAGGTTCTCATCCGTCAGGTCCAGGAGGGCATCAGAGGAGCCGCTGTGACTGACGGCCCCACCTGCCAGACTGGTGCTGGTTGGACGGCGGTTGATTGCTCTTTGGGAGCTGGTTGAGGTCTCGGGTTGTGCTGGTACTCTGGTTGTGGTTGAGGTCTCGGGTGGTGCTGGTAGCCGAGTTGTAGTTAAGGTCATAGGTTGTGCTGGTGCTCTGGTTATGGTTGAGGTCTCGGGTGGTGCTGGTAGCCGAGTTGTGGTTACAGGTTGCGCTGATGCTTGGGTTGTGGTTGAGGACACGGGTTGTGCTGGTAGCCGAGTTGTGGTTAAAGTCTCGGGTTGTGGAGGTTGTTGGTTGTAGCGCATCACAAGGTCCGCTAGAGGTGAGAGGTTGGAAGATGGAGAGATTACATTGCTGCTCAATGGAGGGAAATGCGAGCTGCTCCGGGAATGTGAAGCCATGGTGGACAATCTCAAGTTTCTTAACTAATTTTTAAAGCCATCAGTTTTTTTCCAAATCTTCATGTCTGCATAAAATGTATTTCTATTAAATTGCAGACCATTTTGAAGATATGTATGTTTTATAATAATTCCTGATGACCATAGCATAATAAATGCCAGTCAAAGCTGACTCTCAAGAGAACTTTAACAGGATCTGAGGAAGAAATCATACACTCATATTCATGTGATTCATGATGCATGTGATGAATCAATCTTTTCTTGCAATAAAAATTGTATTAATTTATAAAAGTGCTGGATTTATAATACAATAACCATTTTAGCCTCTCTTCTTACTGAATTTGGAATATCAGGCAGATGTTTCCTAAATCTTGGGTGAAAAAGATCAGATCATTTCAGTTTCACAGGTTATTTTCAATAATCACAGGCAAAAATAGAATGTTTTTATTTTTCATTGAAGAAATTGTGAAAGGGCAACAAGAATGGGTGAAATTTGACAGAGTTAATGATATTTTTATTCAATTCACAGGTGGCTCCTGCCCAATTTTCTAGTTTGGCCTTTCACTACAAGATTTAAATTTATTGTTTTTGATAACAAGAATAAAAACTTTTCAAGGTTTTAATTTTTACGATTGGGGTAGAAGCAGCCAGGCAACAGTTGAATTGAGTTATTGAGATGAAAATGTCCATGGTTGAGGTAAATTTTACCTATGCCTGAGACCCTTTCCTTTGCTTAATTTCCAGGGTGCAGAGGGTGCAAGCAGCATCGCCAAGATATGGATTTTAGGCCTAAATGTTGCCAGCCATTTTCAAGATCCATTGCCAGGTAATTTTTAATAAGAAAATGCTACAAGCAACTTTGATAATATATCCCTTACTCTCCACGCACTGCAACACTTACACTCATCGCAATTGATTTCCGTACAAGGTTCCCTGCATCTTCATCCATCCGCCATACCAGAAACTTTACTGTGTGCGCGGTCTTTCAGATTTGCAGTAATTTTGAAGAAATTTCTAAAATACAATAATTTCAATCCAAATGTGTTGGCAAGATCTTCAGAAGTCATAAATTTTGCTGCTGATGCATCGCCAAATATCTTACAATATTCACCCACTTTCTGCACCCTGCACCTTCTCTATTTAATTAGGAAAAACAGCACATTTTGGCCTGCAATTTTTTAAATCACCTGTGAAATGATTGTTGTTACCAACAAATTTATGAAAAAAACCACCCAGCACAATTGGAAAAAAGGGATGTCATAAAAACTAGGTAGTATATACAGGGTGTTTCAGAATTAAGTAACCCTTTTAATTTGTTAATAAACAAAAAACTAAGAACGTTATGAAGTTGAAACTTGTTTTATTTAAAAGAAGAACATTTTTATGGTAATATTGTATCCTAGTTTTTAAATATAATATCTTTTAAATGCCCACCGCAATTGTTTTGACAAAATAGGGCTCTTCTCTTCGTTGCTTTCATAACCTTCATTAGTGTTTCTGACGAGAGTGCAAATTTTTGATATCCGCAAATTTTCGATAAAGATATTTAAATGTGTTTTTTGAAGGATCCTTGTTTTGAAATGGATGCTGTAATCTCGTTGAACTTCTGTTATTGACATCGTTATTGACTGTAGCGATAATTTTTGTTCTTTCTTCTTTGCTGTAGCGAATCATGATGAAAATTTAAGGCTTGATAATTAAACACAAATTTAGCAAGCTATACAGGATAATGACGTAACTATGATACAATATTACCATGAAAATGTTCTTCTTTTAAATAAAACAAGTTTCAACTTCATAACGTTCTTATTTTTTTATTTATTAACAAATTAAAAGGGTTACTTAATTCTGAAACACCCTGTACATCTGTTGACAAACTACGCAGGATGTTTAGGCTGCTAAAAATTGCCACTAATTCTGCAGGAAACTCAAAATAATAATTTAATTCTAATTGAACTTTGTCACATAATCCAGGAAATAAAATAGACAGAAATTTCTGAGCAAGAAGCAATGAGTGACTAACGTTAGCTGAATGCCAGACGCACAATTGCAGCAGCTACTGGATCAGACACAACATTCATGCTTGCCGTAAAGCTTGAGAAACAAATCTTACATGATGGCCATAGTGGCAAACCAGTGATTTTTTAGAATCATTTCATTTTTAATTTCCTCATTTACTCAAAATTTAAAACAACTTCTTAAGTATGATAATGCTGGTATCCAGGATACTTTACTGGTCTACTTATAGGACTCAAAAATGGACTTGAGGGAGAGTCTAAAAAGCTCTCTGCTTTGCCACTACGCATGATGCTCACCATGGTAAAAATACTAATTGGCAACTACAAACTCAAACTTAAATCTACCAAGTGATGAGCATGTGTTTGCCTTTATTTATTGTGGAAGGATGAAATTTCCATTTGGGCCACCCAGGATTTCAAATTGTTCAATAGTTAAATTAAAGATGGCAGAAATCTTCAAACATTTTCATGAAAGAGACATAATCAATAAAAATATGTTTAAAAATTGCTTAAAGTTAAGGCTAGAATTTTGTCTAAAGAAAATAAAATGTTCAACTTAATGTAGGCTAAAAAATTAATGTTGGTCAATCAAGACTAGAGTGTGAATGTGATTGATAAATTGATCTGATATTCTTATCATCTGACATAGGTACCGTAAAATGGGGTAACTTTGACCACTTTTTTTCAAAATGATGCCATTTTTTTACTAGATAAGTTAAACTTAAATTGAAACATGCAAAATACAGGTCTATACTATAGCTTTACTCACCATAAATTGCTGGCTCCTGCCTATCATAGTTTTGATGTAATTTCAAAAAAAAGTGATGGTCTTTGTTACCCCAGCTCTTAGGGTTTCTTTGACCGGGTGGTAAAATCAATTTCATTTTTTGGTAAAATAACTCCAAATTACTCCAGGTTGTGGTGCATTGTAGTAGAACTCTTCTAGTTACATATGCAAAAGACAAATTTTAGGAAAGTGTCATAATTTGCAAATGGGGGGCCCTGCCCCCAATGGGCAAAATGTGACCACCTAATGGCAGCCGTGATGGGGTAACATTGACCGGTTTGGAAATTAAGTTAAAATTACCATATATAAGACTCTGTAGAGTCTGAAACACGGTTTGGAAATTAAGTTAAAATTACCATATATAAGACTCTGTAGAGTCTGAAACATAAAGAAAAAAACATGAATAGGTGTATCAAACATAAAATATGTTATATAGGTACCTATGGTAATTTTAACTTAATTTCCAAGCCAGTCAATGTTACCCCATCACGGCTGCCATTAGGTGGTCAAAGTTACCCCATTGGGGGGCGGCGCCCCCCATTTGCAAACTATGACACTTTTCTAAAATTTGTCTTTTGCATATGTAACTAGAAGAGTTCTACTACAATGCATCAAAACCTGGAGTTATTTTACCAAAAAAGAAAAAAATTGGAGAGGGTACTCCTACAGGCTTTAAATAGTACCTAGCTCTTTTTCGTGGGTCACATTATTAATTTTTTAACCTATTAGATATGCAAACTTTTTAAATCTTTCTATTGTGTTGCGTAGCCTCAGTATTAGGCCTTTGATGGCCATTGACAAAATTTTTCTATGTCAAATCGTTTTTGAGTTTTGGGGGTTTTGTTAAAAAAACGAAAAGTGGTCAAAGTTACCCTGCCAGTCAAAGTAACCCCATTTTACAGTAAACAAAATGGTGAATTGTAATTTGTCAAATTCATTTCAATAATTAGAATTCTAAAATAATTTAGAATGTCTAACCCCAATCATCAAACTTCTGCTCAAACTAATTTAAAATAATTTTCAAATACCTAAACAATAAACCAAAGCTGACTGAACAAATAAAATTAAACTCCTACATTTTTTAATGGCTGAAATAAATATGAATGTAAAAATTACATCTAATCCAAGAGAAAATTATGCAATGCATTATGCAGTCAATACTGAGATCATGAGATAGGTCAGTAGGCTATGCTCCAATTCCCAAATGTTTATGAGAGATTTGTTTCTTTTGGTTGGCCAGTGCTGGTAAAAGTTCAGAGTACCAAGATTGGCGCAGGCCGCAGAGAGATGCGGGTTCAATCCCAGCGGCCAGCTCTGTGCGTCAGTTTCTGGTCAGAATCGGCGAGAAGGCCGGGCAGTTAAGCATAGCATAGCAGAATTTTAGCCATAGTGGCAAAGCAGATAATTTTTTAGACTCTGTCTCAAGTTCATTTTTGAGTCCTATAAGCTAGTATGGAATGTATCTACTTGGTGAGCCGCGACTGAATTTTTCGAGCCGTGGTTTTATGGATTTGCCAGCCGTGATTCCATTTCTACGAGCCGTGATTCTATTTCACCGAGCCGTGAATTCCATATCTCGGCCATGAAAAGCCATTTACGAGGAGCGAATGCAAATTTGTTTACAAAGTTTATGCACGTGTTACCCCAAATCTCTAATTTTACCCTTAAACAGTCAAATGACAACAATAAAATTTGTCTCTACTGTAAGTTCAGCACGTGTTAATATACAGTCTGACCGCTTTGACATGACCGCAACTATGCGCGATCTTCAACAAACGTTTTGTTTATTTGTTTACATTACGATGTTTATGTTTTTTCTGCAAGATATTTTTGGCAGAAACGGTAAAGCAATGCGGATTGCGGAAGTTGAAAATTTTATGAAATGACATGTTTGCGAAGTGCAAACCGCGATTTTTTAATCAAACAAAAATTTTTGACATTCGAGCCGCGAGATTTCATACCTACTGAAATTATATGATATTAGAGTCGCGATATTTCAGACAAAAATAGGACTTTTCCAGACTAGCCTATAAGTAAACCAGTAGAGTATCATGGATACCAGCATTAGCTTACTTAAGAAATTGGTTAAAATCTTGACTAAATGAGGAAATTAAAAATGAACTGATTCTAAAAAAATCTCTGGTTTGTCAAATTGTCACTATGATTGTAGCAGTGAGTTGCAACTTTGCAAGTTCGAGACCGCAAAATGCTGTGAATGTTCTGCACTGTTAAGAATCGGCGACAGGCCTACGGCCTACTAAATGCTGAAACCGCTATTTAACCACTATTTTGCTCTACTTACTGTTGCTGAACAACGTAAACATGGTAAACCATCAAATATCCGATATCGCACGCATATATCATTACCAATAACAGCATTATATTACAACATATATCCAATACAATGTTAAAGAATATTTGGGCGTGGTTGAAAAAAAATTAAAATGAACTGGATGGCTAAAAAATCTCTTGTAACTTGTTTATCAGTCTAGTCAGTGTAGCCTACTCACTAGGTACTCAGTTACCATTGCTGATATGAGAGGATAAAGGATAAAATTTTAGTTTAAATTTTAAAAATGCTTATTAATTTTTTTGCAGTCAGCGGGGAATTGATTTTTAAAGAGCATAGCATATGAGATTAGAAACAAAGCTGCCACACAACAGAACACGACTAGTGTCACCACAAAAGCGCCGGAAGTATACACGTCTTATCAATATCGACCTTGACACTTATTGTGGACGCAATACATGCAAGCTATAGACGACACAACAATAATATCATCATCTTGAACCCAACCTTAACATTTCATTTATACTGACGTAATCAATATTTTAAGGGCACATACTTGGGATATTGGCAAATATTTGCCTTAACTCAAGAACTTTATTAGCAAACATGAAACAAAGAATAATCCGTTATTACATCACTGTTCCATGAGCGGTCAAGAACTCAACTTACCCTAATCGTATTAACAAAAGCCTCAACCTTATGAAAGATTGAGGCTTCAGAGACAACATTGTAATGTAAAAGAAGAATATATCTAATTTGCCCAGGATCTCCGTTTTTTGTTTGTCTGAAGTTGAAGGAGCTCTGGAGACTCGTCCAAGGTAGCCCCGTGACAGTATAGTGCTCCGGATACGCGTAACTGTGCGCAAAAAGCCTGAGTTAAGAAGTGTAAAGAGCAGACACGTTAAGAGACTGCTGCTATTGGACGATACAATCAATGACAAATAATATATGAAATTTGTTTGAACGATATATGCGGGATCTCGGGATAAACTTCGAAGAGATTTTATTTGCAAGGATCGGCGAGTTGTTAGTCTCGGCTTCCCCGAGGACAGAAATATAGGAAACCTAAAAATGTGCACGCGTAGGCTTCTCTGCCTGCCCTCATAAATACCTTCATATACGAGCACAGCTTAATAAAGAAAAATATGTTCAGTTGAATTATGGAATTAGTGTTGGTTCGTCTCCCGAGTTCAGCCTCCCTTTAGAATCCAGCTCCTCATCCTCTCCTATGGGGACCCTGACACGAGTCCTGTTGCACTCTGGGTCACCATGGACAGGGAGCCTCGAATTTGCGTTCTTTTTACAGCACTTCTCTTTAACTTCACTTCTTGTTTGTCTGTCTGCTACAAATCTTATAATCGAAATTAACCACACTTCTACTTATCCTTTCGATCTGAAATTTTGCACACTTGGGTAAAGTTGGAGACAATGCATGAATCAAATGACATAATAAATAATTTTTAAAAATAATTTTTTTTTTCAATAAAAAAAAACTGAAAAAATAATTTTGTCTGCTACAAATCTTATACGTAACTGATGTTTGACACACTTTTACCTGTCCAATTGATCTGAAATTTTGCACACTTGTGTGAATTCGGAAGCAATGCTGGAATCAATTGACAGAATAAATAATTTCGAGAAAAAAAATTTGTATATGCCTATAAAAAAATTGAAAAATTAATTTTTTTAATATTCGAAAATAAAATGAGAAATTTATTGTACATCTTTAACATTGGAGACACTGGATTCTTTAGAAGTGTTGTCTTTAAAAAGACGTGCAACAAGGATAATTCCAGGCTTGAAGGGCAAGTCCTATGAAGAAAGATTGAAGATTATGAAGCTTCCAAGCCTCAGTTATCGACGTCTGCGTGGGGACCTCATTGAAGTATACAAGTATACTCATGGTCTATACAAGGTCCCTGAAGGATTACTAGAATTTGAAACAAGAACCAACACCAGGGGCCACGGCTATAAACTAAAAAAACTGCGCTGCAACTTCTCCACGCGACAAAATTTCTTCTCGCTTCGAATCACCGACATGTGGAACAGCCTCCCCGATGACATCGTTGGCGCTCCAAGTATGAACGCGTTCAAGAACAGACTAGATAAAGCCATGGAAAAATATATGCTCAGATTTGAAATGCCTAGCTCCTTATCGAACCCGGTGGAAGTCTAGTAGCTACTTCAAACTATCGTCAGTCATGAAAAGATCCAGTCAAATGACACGATTTTAGATCTATGAACAAGGCACGAAAAGGAAAAGAATCGGCGACAGGCCACATCAGGCCTACACTTCAGAGCCGACATCACTATGTTATGTTAAAAATTACTTTTTAAACGTATATTGTTGTCCCTTTCTTTCTGTTGGGGCTTCAAAAAAGGCCCTGTTAATTTTTTCCGTTAGGACGACGAATTAAGTTCCTGTTAGTTTTTCCTACTCTGTTAATGGCCACGGATTAGAATCATGTTCCTACTCAGTTTCTAGCGGCGGCGTAGGAGCAGCCCGTCTGGACGTGACGCAAGTGGTGAATAACAAAGTCCTCAGAAAGTGGACAGAAGAAAGAAGACGTGGGACTAGTCCTCTATTTATGGGCCTGTGCATCAATGACAGTAATTTCGTTGGATTCCTTATCCCTGTCTAAATACGAAATAATGTTATATGCATTGGGCAAACCTGAAATTGTACCCATAGGACTGTTCTTGCCTCCACGAACGTCTTGTTGAGTCCCGCTCATTGGTGCTGTCATAACGTGTAGCTATCAAGGCCTCTCTATTTTTCTAGTCTTTTTTTCAGCGTTCAGCGGTGCAGAAACAAAAAAACAGAAGCAAAACGACAATTCATTCTGTAAAATATATCTTATTGAGGTATTTTGCGACACCGCTTCTATACGCTACAAAACAGCAAAAAAAAAAAAAAACAAGGATAATGAAGTAGCCCGACAGTTGTCATTAAATTTTATTCATTATTTAAGCCTATTTCTCCCTGTAAATTTAGGTTTCATCAAAGTAGAAGAATCAGTTCCCGTTGAACAAGCCAAACCTCCCTCCTATTGGCTGCTGACCGCGTGGGGACTCGCTTATTGGACCAATAGCAGCGCTTTAAGTCGCTTGCCAGCGGCACAATAACATAAACTCGCATGCCAGCGGCACGATAATTTCACAACCAAAACAGTAAATAAAGAAACGGTGACAAAATGACCCAGAAAAGATAAAACTTAGCGTGTACGAGAATTCGGACAGAAAACTGTGCAGCGTGTGCGTATACTACGCGAGCATTTCAAACTCAAGATGAAACATACGCAAAGTGAACATATATTCAAAATGGCACCGTAGCAACAGAAGCACCCGAGACTAAACTCTAAAGTTTCGTTCTCAGCGCGATGGTGTCAAGTCATTTTATTTTATGCAGACTGAAAGAAAATAATAGCAAATGATGGTAACAGCAAGAAGAAACACAGAAAAATGAATCATACAAAGTAAGCTTCAACTGCTGAATAGTGCCTGTTGAGTCAAATCAAACCATATCATCCTGAACATATCAATCATCTCTGATCATTATCACTCATCATTCATCTAGACAAATCATTCTCGGGCGTAAAACATATCGAATGGAGCCAGCCATTTATAGAAATACTCAGTGTCATGTAAACAACCCATTTCTTGCCGAGTCATCGTATAAAAACACAGAATTATTTCACCATCAACAGATGTTTATCAAATTTGAGGACCGGAAAAATTATATCTCAAGATCTGGATATTTAAAAGAACACTCATGATAAATAGGACACGTTAGCGACTCAGGAATCACAATAAATAACAATTTTGGTCATTGATAAATAGTGCAAACCAGCTGCGAACAACATGGCATCAATGGGCGTTCAAGATGGCGACCGCGTTGCTACGGCGACTGCGTTGCTATGGCGACCGTGTTGCTATGTCGACCGTGTTGCTATGGCGACCGTGTTGCTATGGTGACCGTGTTGCTATGGTGACCGCGTTGCTACGGCTATAACAACCGCATTGCTATGGCAACTATGACAGTCAGAAGGGAGAGCTTCGTAGTCAATATTTAGTTTTCGTAGTAATAGATCTCAATAATTTGACGTCAATTATGCATAAAAAACTTTAGATTTAAATAAATAGTAGTTGGTAGCAACAAAGCGACGGACGTACAAAACGACTCACGTTGAAATACCAGCATTTTGATAATCCTAAGCTCTTATATCGATGTAAAATTAAAACAAGATGGGTGAGTAGATCAAACCTATGGATTTTAATGCCGGAGCATAAAGCCAAGTTTTCACAGTTATTTAGATTTTCGAACACTGTAAAGCTACGATTTTTAACTCTAAACCTTTCTTATTTTAGCCTCCGATACCAACTCTCCCTAGACACTAACTTCAGCAGCCCTCACTCGTTAATCCAGCAGCTTACAACCCTCAACCCTGGCAAACTTTACAACCCTTCACATACCTCCCCATGCGGGGGTTATCTCTCCCAGCCTCGAACCCTCATAGTTCCCCCACACCCCCATCACACATGGGGGGGGTGGGAGGGTTATTACTAAAGCCTAACCCAAATGACAGTAAATACAGAAAATGTCACAGAAAAATATAAGCAACCAAAGTTCGTCACGTGGCCTTAGGGGGAGGTTTGCATCCCCGTCAGTAGTCTAGGGGGATGAAGTTTTGGGGAAATAAAGGAGTTGCTAAGAAATGGGAGGAGAAATTGGTGGGGAATGGGGGAGGAATTGTTTGTTGGGGGACAGAAAGAAAAATTCCCACCACTACTGCACTCACTAACCCCTCAAGATCCCCAAAGTTCAATCAGAGACACCAACCCAAGGCCATGCTGCAAGCACCGCTTTTGACGGCTACCAAGCGCTGACCAACAGTGATACAGAAAATGAATTGAGCTTTCTGACGCTCGAACCCGCGACTCGCTCCTCTCATCTCAGTGCCGCTACCACTGCGCTACAGTTGTGTCTCATCTCCCAGTACACGTGTCACTACAATCCTGTCGTTGCTGTGGAAGAACCCATACGCCACTGCACCGCATCTAAACGTTCTTGCGGTCACTGCACACACAACACATTACAGGCATCATACAGCACTCACTGCACCACAGAACAACGTTATTCACTCTACCCGACACCAAAGCACCCACATTATTCACAGCACCACAGCAGCATATGATTCACAGGACACCGCATTGCAGTAGCAGACCACAGCACCACAGCACCCCGCCCTCAATGCACACAGCACCCAGCCTTCACTGCACACAGCACCACAGCACACATCATTCACTGGACACAGCACGCAGTGGCAGTCTTGCCGTTCTTGAGCCTGCCCTTGGGCCTGTACTTCTCGAGGTAGGCGAGCTGCTTGGCGTTGATGGCGCCGCGCCGCTTGGTCCTGATGTGCTGCACGGCGTCCTCGTACCGCATGCCCAGCTCCATGAGGGCGATCGCCACCAGCACAGGGGCGCGTCCCAGCCCTGCCACGCAGTGCACGGCCACGGTCGTGCCCACGGCACGGCGGGCACGTACTAGTGACAGCCACTCCTCCACTACCTGCCGGGGGAGGGAGGGGTTAGTGACAGCCACTCCTCCACTACCTGGCGGGGGAGGGAGGGGTTAGTGACAGCCACTCCTCCACTAGGCAGGTGGGGCAGTAACCCACCTGAGCAGGTGGGGCAGCAGGTGGGGCAGCAGGTGGGGCAGCAGGTGGGGCAGCAGGTGGGGCGGCAGGAGGGGCAGCAGGTGGGGCAGCAGGCGGGGCAGTAACCCACCTGGGCAGGTGGGGCAGTAACCCACCTGAGCAGGCGGGGCAGTAACCCACCTGAGCAGGCGGGGCAGTAACCCACCTGGGCAGGCGGGGCAGTAACCCACCTGAGCAGGTGGGGCAGTAACCCACCTGGGCAGGCGGGGCAGTAACCCACCTGGGCAGGCGGGGCAGTAACCCACCTGGGCAGGCGGGGCGGTGCCGTCATCAAAGACGAGGTTGGTGACGGTGATGCCGTGCTGGGCGAGCAGGTCCGTCTGGTAGGTGGGCTCGCACACGCGCACCACGTCCTTCACGGAGTGCCGGCACAGCTCCTGCGGGGGGCGTGGGAGTTAGGGCGGCGTACAGAAGTTAGGGGGGCGTTGAATTGGCATAGGGACACTTGAGGAACTTTGGGAGAAGTTACCCCGACATTGAGAAAAGTTACCTCAACAAGGAGCATAGTTACCCCAAACCGGAACATAGTTACCCCAAACATGTGTTAAGCTACCCCAACCAAGAAAATAGTTACCCTGAACATTTGTTAAGTTAATCCAACAAGAAATATAGTTACCCTAAACAAGATCTAACACGATTATAATTTTTTCTCCTATATAGACCCACCTATTGTCCCAAAATAGACCCACCTCGATGTAGGCCACCATGGTAGCGTCGCTGGGACGGTCCGTGATGAGGAACTTCATGTCCTTGAACTCAATCTCTGAGGGGGCCGGTCTGATGTTCTTACCCACTCGGGGGGCGAAGGCTTGGGGGGGCGGCGCCCCACCCCCACTAGAGATGCTGTCCCGACCCCCCGGGGTTGCTGTGATTCCCCCACCGTTCATGGCGGCTGTACAACGCAGCGAAATTTCACGACAAATGATGGTGGTTTGATTTTACAGCGCAGTTCTCAGATGATGTTTGATTTTACGGAAAATGGAGCGGTGACGGGGCTTGACAGAGGATTGATGGAGAATGACAGAGCTTCGTACAGGATACGGTAGCGTGGACCTGTAAGTAGATGACAGTGTCAGCCAGGGCAGAATAACGAAAATGAGACAGAAGATGACAGAAAGTGACATGCAAGACGGCAATACTGAAGTTGAACCCAAAGTTTTGAAATCCAGAAAGTGTTTCCTCAAAAACATATAAAATACAAATCTCTTTAATACTATCTAAAAAATCTATAATACAAAAAGTCTATAGTAAAAAAGTTTTCTGGGAGCAATACACAAATTTCTGCTGGAATATTTGCTCTAACTAATGCTTATGACAGATAAAAATGAGGCAGTTCTACTTTCATTATAAAATCCAGTCATGTTTCAGTATGTAATCTTTTATTTTATAGTTTTACCAAGAGAAGTTAAGCAGTTCCTTGATTGTAGGGCGACTGTAGAGAGCCTGTAGGGGCGACTGAATCACGACTGTAGGCCAACTGTAGGCCAGCTGTATGGAGACTGTAGGGCGACTGTAGCCTGGTAACTTCAAGTAAACAAGGACAAACTAGAGCAGCAGTGAAGAATTATCTGACAGGCGGGAGGTGATGTTCACTCTTGTTCAGGTGGCCAAACTTGACGGTGTTGCAAACAAACTCTTGAACATTTACAGCCTTGCGTGGATCAGAAAAAGATTTCCTCAGTTCATGAACTCCACACAGCGGAGATTGAGTGGACTCTTGCAGTGCGTGTTCTTTTGTGCGTGTAGAAATACGGACCGGGTTCTTGTTCACCAGACGTCTGAAAAGACCAGACCTTCTAAAGCACAGACGTTGGTTCTTGGAGCGGATAAACCACGTAGAACTTGGTAGTGTACAGCACACACGGAGAGTTACTAGGTTCTTCCTGAGGCCAGAACTCTGCCTGTAGAACCTTTGACCAGGAAATGTGCTATGTGCTGCAACCAAAACTCTCCTCTTCACACTCAACAAGCCTGCAACACTTAGTCTCTTGCTATATGAGCCTCCTTCTGCACTTGGTGCAGCACCTTCTGCACCACCACCAGTCTCTCCCTTGGTGGAGAAACTCTCACAAACCTCCGCCAGCTTATATGGGGTACGGCTGTAGGGGTACTTTTGCTGGGGTACGGCTACAGCTGGTACCTCTGTGTGGTATGGTTCTAAGGATATGGCTGCAAAGGTACGCAATAGATGCAGAAACTTCCGTTCTCTTCCTTAATGGCTTACAAAAGTTATTTCAATCAAGGCTCCAGACACCAATATCTAAATTCAGAAAAATATTTTACCTCTTTACTCTTGAGAAAACTGTATGTAATTGTTGCTTGGAAATAAGTTACTATACAACATACACTAGTTGGCTGAAGACAATGCACAAACAATCTAGCCTTGCACACAAACTTTCCGCTACCAAGCAAATTGTGCAACACTTGATTCGCCGACACCAAGAGTTAGTGCGAGAAAAGCACGTATATAAACAGACACTGCAGAGATCAATAATATATCTTAAGATGAACAATACTATCAAAATATTGCCTTCTTCACAAGCTCCAAGACTCACATACACAATAAAATAATCTCTTCACTTTCTCTTCTCAAAGTAAATGTGTACAAAGATTTTTGCTTCTCACTGAAAATGCAATGGGTGTTTCAGAGTCACTTCACAATAACCCTAAACTTCACTTAAATTCAGCGGTGTGTCCAAGGAAGACTCAATGCTTCTGGAAAATCAATCTTTAATAGTCAAATAAATTTTCTTTAACTGAAATTTCAACTTCAACTAGTTTTCAGATGTATATGGACCTTGTATTTATTTTTCCTTTTTTCTTGAATGGCTTTGGAAGAACTTCGGAGAAAAATTCACCCGAAGATTTGCACCAGTGAGAACAATTTTTACCAAGAGAAGAACAAGTGTGGGGCGAGTGGGGAACAAGAGTGGGGTGAGTGGGGAACAAGAGTGGGTGTTTTGGTGCTGGGGAAGACTTGGTAATTCGAATGATAAGCTATGCCGGGGCAGATGTTGTTAAGGCGGGCGCCACGAGCCTCCCATGTGATGGTTCCTCAGCGGCGACGGAGGGCACTGGCCGGGACAAGCGGGTGACAGCGGCACTGTGGGGAGAGGGGGCGTTATTCGAGTTCGAGAGGGGGCAATGTAGGGGGCGTTATTCGAGTTCCAGAATATCACCTAAATATATAAAGATATAAATATATTTAGATCCAATTTAGTATGTGTAATTGTTGATATATTTTACCTATCCTGAATTCCAACCTGATCGGGGGCACTGTGGACAGTATTGCCAGAAAAAAAGTAAAAAATTCATTTAAAGACAATACATCACACATCCAGCATATATACCACAATATTAATGCAGGGGAAAGAGATATTGTAATTTATAGGGTTAAAAACAAACTAGAGAGCAAATGCAAAACATTATGATATGAAACAAGCAATAGCAAACTTTGAGGTACTTTATGGAGCATGTGAGAGCACCATGCACATTTAGTTACATGGTAGTGTGCCTCACTCACCGTGTGAAGCGTGTATGTTTAGTCGTGTGGCAGCAGTACACTCACCGTGTGAAGCGTGTATGTTTAGTCGTGTGGCAGCAGTACACTCACCGTGTGAAGCGTGTATGTTTAGTCGTGTGGCAGCAGTACCGTGTATTGAGCCTTGCAGAATTCCCCAGACGCCTGCAGCAGTTCCATGAGAGAGTAGCCTCTGCCGCTCAACACCAGCTGTGGGCAATACAGAGCTTATAGAATATACAGCCTCGTATGTACTGTGTTACATCATATGCTTCCTATATAATATAATGCATTTACACCTTGTTATATAATATTCTTCTTATATAATAAGCTTGTTATATAATATTTTGCCCTGTGTACCTTGTTATATAATAAGCTTGTTATATAATATATCACCCACTATGTACCATACCGGTATAGACTATTGATTAGCAGAGGTAAAAAAACCGATAATTTAATTACCTCGTAATGATTACCCCTGATGGGAATTCATCAATTACCGTAAAATGGGGTAACTTAGACCACTTTTATTTTTATAAATGATGCCTTTTTTTTACTAGCTAAATTAAACTTGAATTGAAACATGCAAAATACAGGTCTATACTCTAGCTTCACTCACCATAAATTGCTGGCTCCTGCCTCTCATAGTCTTTATGTAATTTCAAAAAAAGTGATGGTCTTTGTTACCCCAGCTCTTGGGGTAACTTAGACTGGGTGGTAAAATCAATTATATTTTTTGGTAAAATAACTCCAAATAACTCCAGGTTTTGGTGCATTGTAGTAGAACTCTTCTAGTTACATATGCAAATGACAAACTTGAGGAAAGTGTCATAGTTTGCAAATGGGGGGCGCTGCCCCATAATGAGGGAAATGTGACTACCTAATGGCAGCCCTGATGGGGTAATATTGACTGGCTTGGAAATTAAGCTAAAATTACCATATATAAGACTCTGTAGAGTCTGAAACATAAAGAAGAAACATAAATAGGCTGTCAAACATAAAATATGTTATATATGGTAATTTTATATTAACTTCCAAGCCAGTCTATGTTACCCTGTCAGGGCTGACATTAGGTGGTCTAAGTTACCCCATTTGGGGGTGGCGCCCCCCATTTGCAAACTATGACACTTTCCTAAAATTTGTCATTTGCATATGTAACTAGAAGAGTTCTACTACAATGCATCAAAACCTTGAGTTATTTAAACAAAAAATAAAAAAATTGGAGGGGGTACTCTGACAGGCTTTAAATAATAGCTTTTTTTCGTGGGTAACATTTTTAATTTTTTAACCTATTAGATATGCAAACTTTTCAAATCTTTCTATTGTGTTATGTAGCCTCAGTATTAGGCCTTTAATGCCCATTGACAAAATTTTTCTATGTCAAATAGTTTTTGAGTTGTGGGGTTTTTGTTAAAAAAATGAAAAGTGGTCTAAGTTACCCCGCCGGTCCAAGTTATCCCATTTTACGGTACTGAATGCAGTGAAGAGTATTTCAATAAAATATGCAAGTGTTTCATATACATTGTATATCAATGTCTAGAACATGTGAATGACTAAAAATGAGACTTGTAGCCTGCAAAAAAATTTGATAACCAAAAATTTTTAGCTTTCTTTCAATGTATAAATACCATCCATCTCTCCACTAGTGGGTTCCAAGATTTATTATCAAATAACTTTGTACAGCCGGAACAGAGATAATATGTTAAAAAAATTTTATAAACAAAAAAATGAAGCATTGATGACATTGCACCAGCTTTTTTATAAGATCATAAGATGACGCCTCAAGTATTTCTAATGTGATGCCTAAAATACTTGCAAGAACTTGAAATAAATGTGGACATCAGCAAAGAATGCAGAACTCCATGACACACCTAGAATGTGAAACAAGCTCACACCCACAACACGCAAGCAACAAAATGCCTGCACCCACAACACGCAAGCAACAAAATGCCTGCACCCACAACACACAAGCAACAAAATGCCTGCACCCACAACACGCAAGCAACAAAATGCCTGCACCCACAACATGACTGAGGTGCCAACAATGCAAGTGTTGGCAGTTAGCCAGGCACCTGCTGAGACACACACGCAGCTATCAATCTGGGCACGCAGGCTGCCAAAAAAAACTTCAGTTGCATCTGTGGGCATGCTCAATGTTTTTAAGCCCTATTTGCCTATGGACAACCTAACCCTAATTCATGCAAATCCAAGCAGGCACCTGAGATTTAGAAAAATCTAATAGTAAAGCCAAGATACCTAGCAGAAATCCATTTTCTGAATGTTTTTTTTTTCAACATATTCTTATCAACTTGACAATATTAATAAATTAAAATGGGAAACAATTGGATAAGCACAACTGAAAATCACTCTTGCTCTGTTGTGCTAGTCTGCATTTTCCTAATTTTTTATGATTAATATGTATGGTAGTACTGTAATGGTAATCTTAATGGTAATTGTCACCAGCCTGTCTGCAGGAAGTGGTGGATGCCAATCAATTTATAATAAAACTAGAGAATTGCTTACAATATATCTTGATTTAATTGAAATGATATTGTTTGCACCAAGCTTAGCTCAGCATTGAAATCTTCAAAACAAGATCATAAACAAAAAAAATATAACTCAGTACTCACTGCAGTGAGCGACACAGAGTGCATTTTTTTGTTGACGAAAACGTGAAGTCACGGACAGACAGACAGACAGACAGACAGATGGACATGACAAGCACAGTAGGGCATTTTTTACATGAATGAGAAAAATGCACTATTGTGCTTGCCATGTCAGTCTGTCCGTCCGTCCATGACTTCACATTTTTGTTGAAAAGAAAATGCATGCTGTCACTTGCTGCAGTGAGTACAGAGTGCTATTTTTGTATGACTGAGAAAGATGGAATAGACCAAGACTCGTGAATCTTCACAGGTTGCTTCTGAAGATTGGGGATGAGAGTTTGTCATTTAAATAGATAAACACATTAAGTGCATCTATGTTGTATTCAGGGCATATTCCCTACCAGTGGCGCAACCCACTGGTGGGTCGTGCTGCACTTAATGTGTTAAGGGCAAAATACTGCAAGTGTCAGGGGGAAGAGTGAAACTTGTTATAAATACCATTGGAATAACACCATTTATTTCTATAGTTTGACGCAGCCACATTACTCATAAATTGTTATCTATATTCATACAGTAGTGTTATCACTGAAAGCTCTTCCCGGTATTTCAGTAATTCCAGTAAAATTGAATCTATACACATGATGCATCTCCAACATATCTTTTTCCATACTTTACAGACTGGAATACCAATTATCAAATATTCATCAAGTTTGATCATATAGAATCCCAGATTAGAGAAGCATTATAAATGATTACTTGAATTTTGCATCTGTTTGAGCTCAATTATGGTCCATTAGAATAAACTTCACCCTGTATATAATTAGAATGCTGAATCATTATGAGTGCCACAACTTGTGGTGAAACACAGCCTGCATTTTGCCATCACACAACTCCCACGATGGAATTCCAGGAAGCAAAGTGACACACCAGAGATTTTTCAGAATCAGTTCATTTTCAATTTCTTCATCTACTCAAAATATAAGCCAAAATCTTATGTATGATGATGCTGGTATCCATGATACTTTGCTGGTCTACTTATAAGACTCAAAAATAAACTTGAGAATGAGTCTAGTCTAAAAAAAACTCTGCTTTGACACACTATGTGCACCTTAGTGACCTAGCATTTGATTAAATAAAATGAAACCAGATTTTCCTTATATAAATCTACTTATAATTTGAAATAAAGCAGCCACTAGCAAATATCTGGAAATTCTGCACAACATCAATGATCCACAAGACAGATTTGAGCTTGGACAAAAAGCTTGTGGCTTATAAAATTGATTTGTGGTGCACAAAAATATTTTTCACATCTGCAAAATTCACAGAGATTCAGCCAAAAAATCTAGAAATGGATCTCAAAGCCAATCTGAAATTTCACTTGGTACCGTAAGTTCTAAAAATTGTTGGTAGGCTACAAACTATCACCATAAAGGCAATTTTCAGAATTGCAAGCAAAGTTGTGCTATTATTTTTATTTTACTTGGAAGAAATTTGGCAATGGCCATAAAAAAGGAGGAAATAGATGGCAAGCTTGCACATTCTCATGTTATTTATTCACTGGTGGCAACCGGCAAAATGGATGTTCACCATAGAGATAGATAGGCTTAGTATGATAGATTTATTAAAATTAATTTCATATTTAATTTTACTGCTCTAGCTATTCAAGTTCAAAATTTGATCAATTTTTTGTGTAGTAATGCTGGTATCTATGATACCTTACTGGTCTAGTCTGCTAATAGGGATAAAAAAGAAAGTCTTTAAAAAAAAGTCTCTGCTTTACCCGCCCTTTGCCACTTTGACTGTGGCTATGGCTTCTAACATTCACAGACAGATCGTGATCAAAAACTAGTACAAGAAAGTTTACTAAAAAATAGCTATTGATTGAAGGTCCTCCTGAAATATTCCTATATTAAGCAGATTCAGTCTTAAAGATTGTGTTATTTCACCAACCATAATCTATTGTATCATAAGTGATAATCACATGGCTGATGCCTCTGGCTCTTGTAGTCTGTACGAGAATTGTCTAGAGACGAGTAAGACACCTGAGACACCCACCCCTGGGCGATCTAAATAACTTTTATTTACCTGATTGCAATTTCCTCCACAATACTTCAATTTCATGTTTTGACGGACTCGCAGCACACTTCAACGTTCTTGCAGTTAAGCAAGAAAATCTTTAGACAAGATCACCAACAGTGAATGAACCCAAGCGGGAATGTACGGCTACACAGGAGCGCACAGACAACACACCTCCACTTGTGAATGCTGAAGCACAACTGCAGAATGCCAGATGTGATGGCGTCTGCGCGATGGATAACACCATATCCAGTCATTCATTAGGTGTAAAATCCTATATACATTTGACACCACATGATATGAAAGGATCAAATATATTGATAAGAGATTATAATTCATCATTAGTAAGCCAACTAATAAAAGGTATTGTAATAAATTCGTAGACATGACGAAATCGTTTCGAGATGACGACCGCTAGGTGGCGCAATGACCGACCGCGTTCACGAAACGAATCTCTTCACAGAGGTCGATATAATCTATTAAAAAACTAAGTTTATCCTCTTTCGCGGAACACATGAATATCTCCGCGGACTCATGGAAGGTGAATAAACCACACGAAGCCATGGACTGATTCACCAATAACGTCAACATCAACAACAACGGCATGAACAATAACCAAGAATAACAACAGCTTGAGACAGACACAGTGAGTAACGTGAACACAAATTAGGCGTATGAACACTTGACCACTTGCATGTCTATTTTGAATTTGGTCTTTGTTATCATTTATCATGACTTCTAAGGTATCGTGTGTTATACGGTATCGTATCGTGTGTTATACGGTATCGTATCGTGTGTTATACGGTATCGTATCGTGTGTTATACGGTATCGTATCGTAGCAGTGCAGCACGGGGCGAGGCAGAAACGCAATTTATACAGATTGCATTTATACAGTTCTGTATAAACGCAATTTATACAGAAATTACAAGGCAATTCGTGCGGCAAAGTTCCGTGCCCACAAGGTTCATTCCTCCGTTTCGTTTAAATTCGTGACGTATTCGTTTAAATTCCCGACGTATTATTCGTTGGCATGGCACGTGAGTTCGCAAGGTTTTATACCAAATGAACTTCTCGACAAGGATCAAAGTATATAAAACTTCGTATCGTCAGTTCTGCGCCAAGTTATGCAAGATCATGGGGGAAACTGCGAAGCTTGGTACGCAGCAGCAGGAGCATAAACACTCGACCTCCTGTCACGCGCAGCGTCAACTGCCAACTGATGTCCTAGGGTTGCCAGATGTTACCAGGAGAAAACTGCCTAACTCGGTAACATAATTACATAAACGACCATAATTATATTTTGGAAAAATTTGCAATATGCAGTACAAGAATTAAAATTTCGTGTTTCTCATACGTTGCGATATACAATATATTTAGAGGCATTGGTCAACAACTGCTGGTCAACAATTTAAAAAATATAACTCAGTACTCACTGCAGTGAGTGACAGAGAGCGCATTTTCTCGTCGACGAAAACTTGACGTCACGGACAGACGGACGGACAGACAGACAGACAGACAGACAGACGGACGGACGGACGGACATGGTAAGCACAATAGTGCATTTTTTTCCATAAATGAGAAAATGCGCTAAAAATAGCCCCGCGTCTAAGATGGCTGAAGAAAAAAGCCTATCTGGCAACCGAACCGTCGTACGTCCGCCAGCCGTCGTCACGTGATGACGGTATACATTTTCCACAGAAATATCATCGCGTGATAGCGAGAACGAACCGAGTCACTCCAATCCACTATAATCAGGAATAATCCACTACAGAACAATATAATCCCCCACAAAGGAATATAATACCACAAAGGAAAATAATCTATAAAGGAATGCTAATCCATACAAAGGAATATAATCCCATACGAAGGAATAGGATCTTCCAAAAATGAAAATGATCTTCTACAAAGGAATAGTATCCTCTGCAAAGAAATTTAATCACCTTCACAGATATACAATCCCCTTCACAGGAATAAAATTCTCAACAAAGGAATATAATTCCCCTTAAATAATGAAGATTCAAATGCAGTAAAATATCTTATGGTTACAATTAAAATATATCACACTAATTCATATAGCGACACTTTCATAGTTAGGGCGGCCGTAGCACTAATACGCTCTGCTTTCAACACTGATTATTTTTTTGTCGCCAAATGCAACTAAAAAAAATTAATTGCAGAATTTGTCTGGAAAGAAGAAACCTGACTGACAAACCAAATATTTTTTAGCATCAGTTCATTTTTAATTTTCTAATTAAATGGGAAAATTACAAGCAAGTACATTCATTGTACATTCAGCCAGTCACAATGAGAGCTAAAATGTCAAGATGGCATTTAGTGCATCAGTATTTAGACAAAAAAAAGGACAAAAGCTCATCAGTATTTAGACAAAATCCCACTGATCTTTCTGAGATACGGTATGGACTATGGACGATACGTAAGATGCCATGCCGGCGCACGTCCGACAAGGTCACAAGGTCAGGGTATGACGTCACGAGTTCAGAGTATGACGTCACTATGACGTCAGAGGTCCTTCAATGGGACGTGTTATATAACCAACTGAGGGCATCAGCTGGTCCAACTGAGGGCATCAGCTGGTCCAACTGAGGGCATCAGCTGGTCCAACTGAGGGCCTCCGAACATCGATCTCCCTACCAATCATCGACGGCTTAGAGACGGAGGACGACGAAGGCGGCGCATCAGCATGGCTTCGGACGAAGATATCATAAGTTTAAGTAAGTTTGGAGTAAGACGCGAGTGTCCTACGCGATATCCGGTACACGAGAGAATTTATGAACACAGAATTTGTGAATTTGAGGACATTTGGCAACAGCGCATCAATTTTTGAGGAGATTTGGCAACAGCGCATCAATTTTTGAGGAGATTTGGCAACAGCGCATAAATTTTTGAGGACATTTGGCAACAGCGCGTTTGATTTTTGAGGACATTTGGCAACAGCGCACTAATTTTTGAGGACATTTGGCAATAGTGCATAAATTCTTTTAGGATATTTGGCACCAGCGCACTAATTTTTGAGGACACTTGGCACCAGCGCAGTAATTTTTAAAGACATTTGGAACCATCGCAGTTGATTTTGAGGACATTTGGCACCAGCGCAGTAATTTTTGAGGACATTTGGCACCAGCGCATCAATTTTTGAGGACATTTAGCAACATCGCACTAATTTTTGAGGACATTTGGCAACCACGTGGGTGTAAATTCGTGGCTAAATTTCTGGCATATAAAATCCAACCTGAAATTTGCGAAATACGACACAAGAAAAAATAAAATGGGGTCATATTTGAGGTGAAATTAAAAGGGATAGCGGCAAAGCAGAGGATTGTAGATGTAACAATCAAATGATAGTTATGATAAGAGGAGATAGCGCTTATCTAGCGCGTGACGTGACTGCGTTTGAGGTATAAGGCCGCCGTGTGTCTGTCCCGTCAAAAATAATATATATAATAAAATTAAGTATATAAACGCAGATTATAATAGCAAGTAATAAAGGACGGTACATACAATATAGAAATTCTGAGGCAATTTTGACTGTAATTCATATTTTAAGGGCATATATTTCAACAGTTCACACATTTATGGGGACTTTTAGCTTCCAAATCAAGTAATTTTGGGGTAATTATCACAGATGCCAAAACCCACAATAAAAATCAAACTAAATGTGAAGTATATAAGAAACAAAACTATATATATATTATATATACGTTTTTGAAAGTATTTTTGAACTATGTAGTAACTTAATAGTATTTTTAAACTATGTGGTGGACGATTGCGACTGCCCTATATTACACGAGTCGCAGTTATAAACAAATATATAATATTGGTCAGAACTACGACTTGTATGGTTATATAATATGTACCGAATGTTATTGACTATGAAATTATTTCGATTGCGCTATAAAGATGTGGTCACGTTTTCTTTATAAAATAGATATTATTATATAATATCATTTAAAATGGATGTATAAAATAAATAAAAAAAAATATTAAAAAATAGAATTAAAATATTATGTAGGCTGGCGACAGAAGTGCTGTGGCAACTCATGTAGCAGTAACGTAAAAATTGCTAAAGAATATCTTGATTCAGTTAAAAACTAATAGCATTTAAAAATAAGTGTGGGGTTTAGTTCAGTAGTTAGCGGAAGTTAAACGTTTGAAGTGAACCTAAGGCAGGAGGCTACCATATTAGCCACTCTGTGCGTTACGCTCAGACAAATAGATGGATCACATTGTCCGAATATTAGCACACTTGTTGCGTGCAGCACTGAAACGTACATTTTCCTTGCAAAACTTGGTCAAGATGACTCACATGAGGGCAAAAGTACATAGATATTAGGACAAAGTTTCGTGAATTTATTTGAGTGTACCAACTGTCGAGCAGAGCTACCATTGAAGGTTATTCGTAGTCTCTTCCTCATACGTCACAGATTCTATTATATAAAAAACACGCATGCAAATCATGTAAAAATAAAGTATCGTAAGTTTAATTATTTATCCGCTATTGAAGTTCTCCGGAATTTTTTGTATTTTCCGGACTGGAACTTTTCGTAAAAAGATAAGATCGGTCGAACCGTCCCACGTGTTTCTTCCGAAACGCGGAACTGCGGAAGGACTAAGATTGTGAATTAAAACAAGATTATAGATAATATACGAGATATTTTAACAAGGTTGACTTACCATTCGATATGCAACGCAGCGAAAATCCGCTAGTTTACTACACGAACAGCTTTTCTTCATACTAGAATATGACAGCGCTTAGGAGCGAGCGATGATGCACCTCACCTCACAACGTCTCAACTGACACTGGCTATTATCATACACTTGGCAGCTAGAGGCGCCACCGTCCAAACGTACGAACATGCTCAGCTGATTGCATATTTCATCTCAACATGACCTCTATTAAACGCATACTAATAAATTCCATATCAAATCGTCGTATCTTATCTAAAAATGTTAAAGTTTTATGATTCGTTCAATATGCTTCCGGCACTAGGTTTTCCTTCAACATCGACAAAAGAAACATTTTTCTAGAATGATCTTTCTTTCTGTACATATATGTGCATTTATAGTATTTATAGGACCAAATCTATCATTGACTTTCCAGAAGGTCAGTTTACAGCGGTCAATTTTGCCTCTTTTTTAAAATTATTGATCTATTTAAACTAAATACGACTGAAATTCATGTCATTAATAGATCCCTGAGTAACATATTCCCATATTTATATATTTTAATCACTTACTGCATTATTAGAATAAAATTGAAACAAATAACCATTTCAAATATTATATACATAGTCATAAATTTTTAAAATTACAAGTTAATAAACCATCTGATCAGGCAGCATTAGGTTGTCATGACAACGATGTATTTCTTATCTACAAATGTACGATAACAAACCATGTACACTTCACCCAATCCCTGCGATAACAGTAATAAGATTACAGGAAGTCATAAATAAGAAGGTAATGAAAGCCGACCTTGTAACATATACTTAATGAAATGAATTACTTAATTTAATGATACGCACGACATTAACCTCTCGTGTACATAAATGTTTCATGCCTGAACATGACGCTGTAGCGAGTGTACCTACATATATACCAGCTGTACTACTGCTATACCAGCTGCACTACTGCTATACCAGCTGTACTACTGCTATACCAACTGCACTACTGCTNGCACTACTGATATATCAACTACAATAGTTCTATACAAGCTAAAAAAGTGTACGATTAAGCACAGTTCAATTTTATTCAAAATTTCATTTCAGTTCGGGCAGACAACCAAGAAAATTAGTTTTAAATTGTTACACATCCTAATTTGTCGTTTTCTAAAAAGTTTTCTAGCGCAAAGAATGATTGGGATGGAAAACTATGCTAAATTTGCTAATCACTCAATAATTCTGATCTTTATAACTGAAATTTTTTTTCAGTGGTCTGCTTGGTCATGAATTCTCAATATCTACACATTTATGAATTGTGTGAATTTAAAGTATGGTATTGTATGAATTGTGTGTGTTATATGAGTTTAATGTATTTGGCGCGTACATCCGTCTAACTATGACACAATTAATTTTTCTATACTAAACTCTTTGGGGAAAATATATGTTATTATTTATTTGTACATAATGAAGAGTTGATTTTTTAATGTTACTTCAATTAAAAAAACTTACTCATATTATAGTTTACTATCTAGTAAATCGAATAGAAAAGAATTCAAGTAATTGAATCACAACTGTTCATAAAAATTACAAACTCTTTTCAGAAGATATTAGATTTAGAAATCAATTCAACATAAGGTACTTATAATACCACAAAACTTAGAATACCACATAAGGTATAATAATATGAGAGATGAATTTAGAGGATTGTTAAATATTTTAAATAGAAAACTGGTTAGTAAGTGCAGTAAGTCAGTAAGCTAGTCAGTAGACGTGCAGTAAGCTAGTCAGTAGACGTGCAGTAAGTGCAGTAAGCTAGTCAGTAGACGTGCAGTAAGTGCAGTAAGCTAGTCAGTAAGTGCAGTAAGTCAGTAAGAGGTAGGAAGTCTCAGTAAGTCTCAGCGCTGGCTGAGCGCGGGAGAAAGCGGCCGCGGTGCGCGCGTGTCGCCGACATTTTTACGTGCGCTTCCTCGACGCGATTTCAATTTCTTTACCATTGTTGCTAACTTTTTATGTAGAAGTAATTTATTGACTGAAAATAATGTATTATTCATTTATTATTTATTATTTAATAATTTGATTTATAGACTGAATATCATTTAATATTCATTAACTAATTATTATTTAAAAGTAATTAATTTCTTTAAAATTATTTATATATAGAAAATTAATTATTTATTCCAAATTAAATAGTTATTGGAGAGTACTTATATATTTGAAATAAATTATTTATTGGAAACTAATTAATTATTGGAAATTGATTATTTATTGCAAATTAATTAGTTATTTACAATTAATAAATTATTCAAAAGTAATTATTCATATAAACTTAATTACTTATTTAAAATTAATTTATATATCAAAATAATTTATGATTAAGTTACATTCTACATGTCGCAGATCTACAGAATATTTCCAAGCAAACGCATGAACGAGTTGTTTCAATGATCGATATTTTCACTTAAATTTGTTAATAAAAAATATTGTGCTTCAAAATTTAAAACTTTTGCGGCATTAATATGTTATATTAAAATAGATTTTTACCTAATAATTAATTAATTAATTGAATATAAATTATTGAGTAATTACTAATAACTAATATTAATGATTAACAACGAACTTAGATATTCACATTATAAATCAGTGTGCCCGCTTAAAACTTATTGAATTACCTTAAGTTTAAACTTATTTAAGTTAGATTTTCTTTGATTTGAGCTTCCTTCAAGTTATAAATTCATTTAAATAAACATCATCATTAAAATTCTAATACTCCTTCTCGTACTCATACTTCTACTCCTGTTCATACTGCTACGTGCTACCTCTACTCGTGATTAACATCATGAGAAAATCAAAGTACGTATGCTGAATGTTAACATAAACGAACTTACATACTCGTCTGATGTTGTTCATGCTAAATCAAACATGGCGGCAAGATTCTGTACATCATTTAATTACGAGTCGATATTTATAACGGAGGAGAAATGTGCTATTTGTAAATGTTATTAATTATGTAATACAAATTTTAATTTAAGTTACAATAGGAACGACAATAAATACACTCTCATATCTTTATATTATCATTTATACCTGTTTTATTCACTCAAGATTTAAATAATTATAAATTAGTGAAGTCAAGTTAAAGTGAAACATTCATAACTAGCTAGTGTTATCTACATCACAATTAAATCCGTCTTGTTAGTGAAGCAATAGTTAGGTTCTTTTTCTCATTCAATTCGTTCCTGAAAACCTCCATTGCTCGTCCATTTTTCGTTTCATTTTTGAGAAGAAAATGTTTGCCTTCACGTGAATGTTTTCACTGGCGACCGCAGGCGAGGCTATATAAGGCGAGCACCGCACAGCTGTTGTCAGTCTGCCACCTGCACCCACACGAGTACGTACTCCGCTCCGCTAACATGGCCAACACTCTCCTAGTGAGTATATATGTACTAAAACAGTGCTTGTTCATTTACGTGTACAATTTATTTCTATATATTTAACCTTCATAAATTAAATTATCTCATAAGTTAGTGCTATATCAAAATAAATCAACGTACAGTTTGGAAATCCTTCAATTAAAATACGTAACTAAAAATAACTATAGATAGGTAGCTATAATCTTCCAAAACCATATACACTCAATTGTTATATCAGTTAACATGTTTCAAATTTATGATTTACGATGTAATGTTAACGCTCAATACATCAACATACCTGCTCCAAACTCCTATAACTCTGTACACGCAATTATACATAATTTTTATAACATATATAATATAATATAATTTATACATATATTGTAACTCTTTAAATACAACTATACACATCCTACACAAGGCTCTAGATTACAATAGGTGCTAATTAGCTCCTCAACACCTAGAAATCTCTAGCCTCTAGGCTCTAGGAAAGCTGGTCTAGGTTTCTCTTGGGGAAAAACTAGACCCCCTCTAGGGGGGGTGTGGGAGAGGGGGGACTCTCACCAAAGATTGTCATGATTGTGTCTCACCAAAGATTGCCATGATTGTCTCTCACCAAATATTGCCATGATTGTGTCTCACCAAAGATTGCCATGATTGTCTCTCACCAAAGATTGCCATGATTGTCTCTCATCAAAGATTGTCAAGATTGTCTCTCACCAAAGATTGTCATGATTGTCCCCCACCAAAGATTGTCAAGATTGTCTCTCACCAAAGATTGTCATGATTGCCTCTCACCAAAGATTGCCATGATTGTCTCTCACCAAAGATTGTCATGATTGTATCTCACCAAAGATTGTCATGATTGCCTCTCACCAAAGATTGCCATGTCTTTGTCTCACCAAAGATACAAAAAATAAAACAGCGATAAGAAAACATGTCAAGACAATGAATGATTATACAAAATGATCTTACTAAAACTTTGCGCAAGCACGATTTTAGCACATGTCGCTGAAAGTTCTATCAAGCGCTTATGGCTACATCGATCTGTCTGATTTTTGGTGGAGAGATGCAGAAAAACATAGGGAACAAATCTTGAAATTTCAAAATTTTTAACTCTATTACTTTTTGAGTTACAACCATTCAAAGTTGAGTATCTTTTATTTTGGGACACCCTGTATATGTTGTATATACCTACGTGTATTGGTTGAGAAAATATAGGTACCATTGTTTATATGAGATGTGATAGAGTTTCTCATATATCATGGGAACGCCAGTATATTTAACACATATATATATAATATTATGTTATATTATATTATATTATATTATATTATATTATATTATATTATATTATATTATATTATATCATATTATATTATATTATATTATATATACAGATATTATATTTATATTTGATTTATACCTCATACGGTGGTACTCCTACACTCTACATCACTATTGGGACACAGTCCCACTCAAATCTCTGAGTGTAGAGCAACACCGCATCATTACATTCCTCAATTCCAATACAAACTTTAACTACACACAGAAAAATGTGTTAAAACAAAGCACGTTTGTGTAGCTCGCCCTGTCATTGGCTGTCGCCGTGGCGATGACGTCATCATTCCCCGCTGGTCACGTGATCAGCAAACGCGCCGTCCTATTGGACGACGACTTCGGTGAGTCATAAGCACCTTATAGGTGATAATCATCCTGTAGGAAATGATAAATATTATAGAAGATAATCATTATACAAGCAATGATAATCTCATGAACGATAATCGTCTTATAGGCGATAATCATCATGTGTGCAGTAAGCATTTCCTCTACGGTTATCATTGTTTCTAACCTTTAATAATACTGATCATAATAATAATAACCTAACCCTGTAATAATTATCTAATGTGGAATTGATATAAAAACAGTCATATAAGGTCCTCTTGTTCTGCAGCTCACGTTTTAATTAACGAAGTTTAACATTGTATGCCAGGAAATACGACAACTATAACCAGGAAAATTGATAATTAACTGAGTCACCCCCTGATAAGGAAATTATCTTATAACATAGCAAGCAGTATAGTATAAGTACTTTAATTTAACATAGTATAACATTGGAATGCTGGAGCAATACAGAACAAAACTGCAAATCACACATATAAAAACATGATTACTTATCATGGAAGTTGCTAAAAGCTCCAAGTTTTCAGGCCATATATTACTCATCAAGATAGTTAAGTTGTATTCAATAGGATAAATTATCGTAGAACTAGCCGATCATTCAACTAATAAAAATAGAATAATATTATAATTCTAATCCGTTTATGCACACCTAAACCTAAAGTCAAAGTTTTTTCCATGCATGTTTAAATATTACAACAAAAACATTTCTGTTCTTAAATAGTTTCTAAATTTTAGTATGATTTCCATTCTCTCTATAAACATTCCTAAACACTAAAGTCCTATCAAAATCGATGTATAAAGCTATTAATAATAAAATAATAATCTATGCTATTGGGGCATGTCATATTTATATTAAAATATCTACTGATAACCCGTATTATTTCCTGCAGGGTAACTCATCTAATTTATTGTGTATTTGTATAATAACTTCAACGACTAAACCTTCTTCTACGAATAAACTACTTTTCAACTCCTACTATTAAACTTGCTGCTCATTAGGTTTCACTTTAAATGTTCAACAGTGTTGACCTGCAACTGATATTGTGAAGCAAAAGTATAGTGAACCATGCATTTCATTCTGATATTATATCAACGAGTTGCCGAGTTGGGTGGTTTAACACCCTTTCTAACAACTCCAATTTAAAATGCCATACAATAACAAACAAATTAAATACTGTCAAAAATATCAATAATTTCAATTCATCTGGGACGTGACAATAGCCAAAAATGGTATTTTGTAAAACTCTGGAATGTCAATTTTCTCTGTAACGTTTCACAAAACTTAACAGTTGATTTATCATCAACTGACATCACCAAAATATCTCTAATGCTCTTAATAATTGGACTAACTGAACTGATGAATTTCTATTTTATTTAAATTCGACGTTAAAAAGAAACTTTCACTGCTAAACGCTGGCATTTGGACGCATTGTTTCTACTGAACACTTATATACTTGACGATAGAATTTGGACGATTAAGTACGTTTCCATAACTGTGCTAATACGTCTTACTGGCCATGCTAGTAGATGTGTCTCTGACTGTGCTACTAGGTGTCTTTGACAGCACTATAGTATGTGCCGACTGCACTAGTATGTGCCGACTGCACTAGTATGTGTTTCTGACTGTGCTAGAACCGGTCCATGTAACTCTAGATACTTGTGAATAGCTATGAAGTTGATACAAACGCCGAATAACGACTAGCTGTTCGAACTGACTGGTATAGGTAATTTAGTACGATGAAGACTTGAATGAACTAAGTTTTGAAAAAACCACTGCGTGCGTAACACGTTGCAAGAAATGAATTGCAAAATTAAACAACATTCTCATTGTTGGAGGATTTGGGAATTCTGCGTATTCGCATACTTTGGGTCTGGACGTGACTTAATTTAGCGAGATAAAATGTTTATTAATGACAGGAAATGAGATTTTCTAGTGAATAGTTTTCAGCCTTGACTTTAAAAATTGTTTATCGCGCCCTAATATGCCATTTTTAGGTCTTAATCAGTCTTTCTATATCCCTAAATTGACGAAATTTTGCCCATAACCCGAGACAAGATTCAATAAACTCGATGGGCAAATTTGAAATACTTTGATCTATTATACCACACGTTAGAAGATTAAATAAAACAAGTAAGCGACGTTCTTGATGGACATAAAGTTGGTCATTAGAACCAAATACATCTGATTCTGAAAACCCTCATTCGTGTGTTTAATACACAATTTAAAAACCTGACTTTTGCGAGGCTTGACGCGACGTTCCGAACCGTAAACTTCGTCATTTTTGGCCGTTTTGCGGAACAACAAACGTTGATTTGGCCTAAATCGTATATCGGAAAAAACGACATTCCTCACTGTGAGATCCGTTAGCTCGGGCCCATTTACGAGACCAAAAGCATTATTTTGGCCCAAATTGACCGCTTTGGCCATGGCAATCGAGTAGCGGAGGCCCCACGCCGCTCGGACGACAACGACTGGGCCGGAGACTCGGTCGAGGAGTGGGCCCTGGAGGACGCCGATGATATGGAGGTGGAGGAGGTGCCCGATAATGAGGGGTCCGCCACCAACTTCATGTAAGAAGACACGTTTACTATAGAAATATGTCTTAAAATCATCAAAATTACTTCTCATTGATGGGGCTAGGCTTAACTTTATGTAAGAACACCTTCTGATGATATTGAGGTGCCATGATTCAGGGTTAACCCACCAATTTCAAACACCAGCCTAAGATAGAACTACGTGTCTTAAATTCGCACAAGAACAGCAGCCAATGAAAGCCATATGTTTAAATTGCATATTCGAACAAATAATAAAGTATGCATTAACTTCGTGTAAGAACACCTGATTTGTGGAGGTTTTGAAGGTTTCCGCTCGATAACAAGTCTTGGAAGCAAAACCTAATCAGAATTTAGAGACGCCTCAGCTTCTGTTTACTCGAATCAGAAGCTGCCCCGCATTTGAATTTCGTTTTTTAAATGAGTCATAAGCCAACAGGGCGAGTGTAGGGTGTTTACATAGTTTACGTACCAGCCCGAAGTGATATATATCGTAGAATCTTCCTTGCCAATATAGGTATTATACAATCTGGATTTAACTTTAAAAAGGCTGTATTATTAGGTTGGATCACACTGAGGAGCAGAACTATGATAGATAGTTGTTGGGATTCGTGAACGGAAATTGAAACGGTGCTAAAAGTCATAATTGAAACGATAGCCTAAGCCCTGACGGTACAAAGTAGCAGGCGCAAAAGATATTTATTATGAATATATTTCAAGTCTTAGAACAGGTAATATCGATCGTTGATGCAGTCGGAAACAATCAAGCTTCCATGCAATCTTCCCCTCATCTATATTTAGAACACAACATAAATAATTCATTAATCATATTTGATTCCTTTTCTCCTTAAAGCTGCCCTAAATAAACCTTTATTGATGTTTACTAATTAACTTGCTATATCTTAGCTTATAAACATAACGTAGTATTTAAAATGGATGGTTGGCACCTTATAAACAAGTGCAGATTTAGACCGTTTGCGTTCAAGTAGATCACGTTTCAGTAATGCGTGAATGGACTTCACCAATAAAATTTATTTTACAGACACAAATATTTTTTTGTGTATATTTCTTTCTTAGTACATGAACGCAAATGGTCTGTAATTCCATGCATAGTCTATAGCTTTCGCATTATAGAAGCTAGATCAAGTCTGCACTATACTAAATGTGTCTAAATGCTATGTTTGTTGCTGTGTTGAATAATATAACATTCTTTTAAATAATAACTCGAAGATTGAGTGTGCTTCTATATCTATTTCACTTTTTCATTTATATGAGCTCCTTCATTAATTCAGCAACCTTCCATCTAAACACTTTTCAACTCTGAAAATAATTTTACCATTTTTCTCTGAACCATCGAGACGATGTCTTTTTCCAGCTCGACAAAGACTTAAATACAAGCTGACTGATGCGACTTTATAAAAACTAATATTTTGTGCAAGCCTCGACAGTGATCAAAGCTTGTGAAAATAGCATGTCATTTCAATAACAGTAATTCATGTAATATTAAGTTTTATGAAATGAAAGTAACGATGGATTGAATAGAATCAACAGGGCCACGTATTGTCATCGTTCATCAATGTGGGGATGCGGTAACATAAGTGTGTGTGTTCAAAAAACGGAGATTCAATTTACAAAAAAGTTACATGTAAAATAATAAGTTATATACATAATTTCATGTTATGAAACATAGCATGGCATTTAGACATCGAGTTCTGGGATTATGGATGGTATTTCTACCATAATATCATGACGGTGCTTCAGAAGGTATACTTTCTTCGCAGCCTCTCACTTTTATTCAAGCGTTATTCATGAAATGTGTGATGTGACTCATTTTGTTTACTAATTAATTATTTTGCACCATTTATATTTCCAACATCATCTCCGTAACTATCTGCACAGCATAACTGCAGCTCTTTACTACACTTTTAACAAATGCCGGAGATCTAATACAAACTATTAATTATAACATTTAGACTTCATTATGGTTTTCTTTGATCGCTGTTTTCTTCTATGTATTGCTTACTTTTACGCATGGGCGCTATAATCTGTCTGCATTCATAAGTTTTGTACACTTCATTCCCTATTATATTCAAGGGTTATTTTGTTAAGAATGTAAGCCAGCCTGTTTAATTTAAGTCAAATCATTGTGCGCATGATCTGCTCAGTAGAATATTCATAAGAAAACTTTTCGATACTCACTTGCGTGTATTGCAGTAGAGATATATCGTAGTTTGTACTGACTTGGTTGCACTGCAGAAGCAGCATGGTGGTTATTTTTATTCACTTAGCTGTATTTTAGCTGCTGCTGATGGAACACCGCACCTCAGAATATTAGTCAAGAGATCCCCTCTGCCCGAGTACGACAATGGTCTTCTTCATGATCCTCATGGTCTTGCTCATGATCCACATGGTCTTACCCACGATCCTCATGGTCTTACCCACGATCTTCATGATATTCCTCATGGCCCCCAGCCAAAGGACTTCCACTATCACAAGCCCGGCAAGGTGGGGCCGGTCTTCACCTTCGTCAAAACAGACTACCACGGTAACGTCAAGTGGGGAGTTAGGCATAGGGTAGGGGAACATTATGGTCGTTAGTTTCAGTTAGTCGTAACCACAAGTCCACTACCATAGTAACGCCAGGTGGGGAGTTAGGCATAGAGTAGGGGAACATTATGGTCGTTAGTTTCGGTTAGCGTAACCACAAGTCCACTACCATAGTAACGCCAAGTGGGGAGTCAGGCATAGAGTAGGAGAACAATTTGGTCGATAGTTTCGGTTGGTCATCAACACAACTCCCGCACCACCAATCCATTGTTATGGGGGTGGTAGGGTAGTGTTGGGTGAGGCAAACAAAACTTGTTCCTATCATAACCCAACTGTGAAACAAACAAGCATTGTAAAAGAAGTATGAATATTGATGTGGATTTCTACAACATTAGTCCAAAAACGTAATAGTACAATGTAATCAAATTTATATTTGTCTTCAGTTTCAGATCAGTTTTCGCAACGACTACCATCTTAAATTACGATTTCAATAGAGAAATTGTAATTTCCATTAATCCCAATCTGACATTAAACTGATAGTTCATTCTTTTAAGGTATTTTGAAGGGTTTAGTTTCCTATTTAAATTATTTAATAGTCGATTATATATTTATGTTTCTCCAATAATGACTGCCATATTATGGAATCAAAACTTTTCCGCCTTTAGTCAATATTAATTTATTTAATCTATATAATTTATTGTATTAGGAATGTTTTAATAAGTCATTCCATATACCTTATTCATCAAATGATAAACTGCTAACTTTGATAGTTGTCACCAGTATATATTAAAAACTCTTCTACTTCAAGGTGCTTGATAGGGGATATTATGTAATACAATATATAGCATTATTGCAGTATATGATATGTTCAAATGATAGACTTATGTATTATTCACAATTACATTTCACCTACTTCATCGCCCTATCAGAGGTAAGAGCAAAGTAGGTGCAAGGTAACAATGTTATTAGTAACTTTCCGCACTTGTTCCCACCACGCCGTCGATAAAACTTGCACTGTATTTCGCGCAATAGATCGCCCTCAATTGCAATATTGTTTTGAGCCTTTTTTGTTTTTTAACTAAAATTGGATTCAACATTAACCCTTTAAAACTCAATTTACTGATAAGTGCAAAATACCGTATTGCGTCCATACTACCTGCTAAAATTTATTGATTGCAAAAAATTTTAAAGGATACATTTATGTCCACCTAGTCACGGCGCAGCCTGAAATTAAAGAAAAAATTAACTTATCTAACGAGATTAATACATCGAATAAAAACGCCTTTTTGAAAGGCGACATAAATGTCCTGTTGGGCGCTAAAGGGTTAACAAGGTCCAACTGAAAGTTGCTGCTTCATTCATGAAGACTTATTTTGCACAAAAACTTGAAGGTGTATTTAGTATTTCAACTTAAGCTATTACGATTATTTTCTTTTCTTAAATAAGGACTTCAGTTCTTTCCAGTATTAGCAGACTTCAAATTGCAATCTTGTTACTCTGTAGTGTTAGTTGAATCTTAATAAATCTTTAATGGTATTCCTGGTTTTCGGTCTGTCCTTTATTGCATTTTGAAATGAACCGAGGAAAAAGCTAGATTAAAAAGAAGTATAAAAAAGACTCAGTGAACTGGAGCTTCAAATCCATACAAGTGACCACTCAAAGAAATGGGTGTGATTTTGTCTAAAGAACGGTTAAATAAGATCATCAACGCTAATTGCAGAAAAGGGAAAATATGTAACCTATTAATTTTCCAGAGAGAAGACGGATGCTCAAAGATTGGCAAGGCTATTCAAACGCAATGAAAATACGTCCAATATACTCACGTTTATCTTAAATAATCAATTTTTCGTTAAGGTTGAGCCCCTTGTACGTAACTTCTTACGTGATTCGATACCGAAACTTCAAGACGCGATTACGATCGAGCTCATGTCTCGCGGTTAGGCTCGCTGTATTATATACCAGGATAAACGTATTATTAATAATATTAAAACGATATGTTTAATTGTTGGCATTAATTATGCTTAATAAAAATTCACGAAAACTATAATTCTAACATATATAACGAATAAGACAAAGTCGAAGGTAACTCGCACCAATGCTGAGGCGCCCTCCGTGCAGCGCAGGCACCCGCGGACAAAGGAACTCATCCGCCATCGCGATTCAAAAAAGTATTTTATTTGTAATTGTGCAGGAAAAACTATACTGCACGTTTCTGTTAAGTATCTCGATGAAAAAATATTGCTCCACATTAAGTTCAGAAAATTTTAAATTAATTCTAAAATTCTAAAAAATCTAAATTCACGCAAATATATGCAATTTCCTTAATAGAAATAACGAGCTGTTTCTCAAGTATTTAAGTAAGATTTTTTATTCGCGAATTTAAAAAATTGACAATGGAAGACATGACGCTATGCTGACAGTAATCGTAACACTCATAAAAATTCTGACAATATACGACAGCTCCTACTACTTGCAACGACCTGAGGTACGTACGTTGACTAAACACATGACTCAACTGAATTTATACTACCATTCTACCAGCTCCCATTCTTCCTCATGTTTCATTCTTCTATTGATCACCTTTATATTTTATTTCTTTTCATTATTTATTATTATCCAGGATAAATAAATTTATTATTGCCTTCTCCTCTTCCGTCCTCCATAATTAACATAGCCCCTTCTCGGCTCAAGCCCGTCTCATATAAATCCCCTCAAATTTATTTCCTTCATCATTAATTATATTTATCCCCAATTAATCCTTTTTCCCATAAGCATCCTCTCTTTTCTCTTTAATTAACCCCTTCAGTTTCCGGCTTATAATTTCATCCCATATTATTTCTTTAATTATATACATATTTCATCTTTTTCTTTCATTGTATACTTCCCTCTTAATATTTTTTATTCCTCTACCTCCCTTTCCCCCCTCAATAAACCCCATGCCTTCAATTAATCCCCCCAGTTCCCGTTTCATAATCCCTTCAACTTTATATATTTTCCTATTAATTAAATAATCCCCTATTACCCCCTTTTTCCACAACCACCCACCCCCCCTCATTTTCCCTCCCTAACCCACCCCTCTTCAGTTCCCGTCTCGCGCGACGGCTATTCGGAGGTGGAGGTGCTGGGCGTAGACGCCGGAGACCTGCCCGCTCTCAGGTATAGTTGTATATTACTGAACTAAAGTGGTCATTAAATATAACATTAGTCGTTTTGAACACTAACTGCATCACAACAATGAACAACACCAAATAGATTCATTTTGAACAATGCATCACATTCATTTGAACAATGATGCAATGATTTATTGTTCATTCAACAGTGCATCAATCATTTTGAACTATGCATCACAACAACACGAACACCAAATAGATTCAGTGATGCATTCACCGCAAATAAAAGATCTTACGTAGCTGAAATTAGATGAGTGCGCATGGGATATAGTGTGATTTATTTGTTAACTTTCATTCTGCGTAATGAATTGAATATCATGTCGCGTGCACCATATGTATTTAATTTCACTCATATTAATAACTTTCAAAAGTTTTTGAATGATTTTTATATTCTTAATTTCAGAATATATACATCTTATCCATTTGTTTAAGCGTAAATCTTATCCATATAAATTATCCATTTGGTTAAGGTTAAATATTCCCCATTCAAATGGGTAAGGTTGAAAATCTCACCCATTCAAATGGGTTAGGTTGAATCTTACATCTTATTTCCCTCTTCAGCTCGCAAGATTCACTAGCCCGCGCCAAGCGAGGGCACCACCACCTGCCCATCTGGGTCAACACTTTCCAAATGACCGACCACCACGCCAACTTCAAGTGGGGCGTCCGCCACAACGTGGGCCACTAGGCCACCGCCACAACCGGCCTCCGCACCACAACAGAAGGCCCCGCCCACTCCTGGGATTGGCTAGTGGAGGAGCCAATAGGAGGCCTCGATACAGACACGTGAACCCTCACATGGATCAGTACGCAGATGCAGGGGACTTAGATGACGTTAATTACGATGATGATTATTACGAGGAACAAAATGTGATACCCAGGAGACCCCGAGGGGGTAAATCTCCCCTGGTCATCCAGGTTGTGGATGACCGTATCAGCAAGAAATAATTTCAGGTGTTGGGGATAAAACTGACTTTTTTCATCCATATTTCATGGATGAAATAGCCTTACCCACCCAGGGGTCGTACAAGTCGTGGTCGGTCACAGACCATGAACATCCAGAGAAATGAGTGAGACGTTGTCCAAATAGCTATGCACTTCTTGCGCTTGTGTGGGTCATCCTGACTCATTTTGCTCAGCAAAAAGGCGTGTCAGTGCCGCTCTTTGCTCGTGATGAGGGTAAGAGAGTGTGTCGATATTTGGGGCCATACTTTCAAAACTCGCTAAGTGAACGTAAGTATTTACGCTCTATTTTCTTGTCTATGATTAAGTGAACGTAAGTACTTACGCTCTATTTTCTTGTCTATGATTAAGTGAACGTAAGTACTTACGCACTATTTTCTTGCCTATGATTAAGTGAACGTAAGTACTTACGTTCTATTTTCTTGTCTATGATTGGTGGATTTTGCTTGAAAGGCCGTCAATGATTGGCTGATGAACTTACGGTCTCTTAACTTTTTTGAAAGTATGGGCCCAGGACAATATGAACCACTCATTGTTCTGAGTGTTTGTTAAACTATGCTCGTATAACATCATCGTCATTTCCTACACAAATTTATGTCTGTGTACGAGTATGTGTGTGTGTTGTGTGTATTACTAATGTTATTGTATCGCTTCTATTTCCCGCTATTTTCGGCGTGTCCATGCCACTTTGTCTATGTTTTTTGTTATTAATGATAAATAAAATTTCCGTTTTATATTCTATGCTGAATTGATTTTGTTATCACATCTGTTGGAGATAACAACTTCCGTTGTCTGATCGCTCGCTTGTTCTCCTTTCCTTGTGATTTTTTTTCCTTTTCTTCATCTTCGCATTTAAAGTTTTTTTCTGCAGACTAAGTCACTTTCTTCCTGTTATTTTTCTGAATTGTTTGTTTTGTTGTTTTTGTTATTATTCCTTTAAAAATACACGAATATCCAAACAATTATTTGTATTATTCCCCTTACACAATTAATGATAAACCATTCTTTATATAATTTGACTTTAAAATATTAATTTTAACCTCATTTATACTAAATTCTACAAAATGGTCATTTTATTCTTATTTTATGTTAAATTTTTCAAGCAAGCCAAAATTTTTAGTAAATTTGCTTATTCCATATTAATACCTTCGGTATTAAATGAATGGAGCATACACCATCGAAATAAAAATCACTGCGATTATACACATAAATTTTTATATTCAACGGAAATATTGCACTATACGATTGTACTCTACAGATAAAAATTAATTTTTTGTATACTGAATGCAATAAAAATATATGAATGGTGGAAAAATTAGCAATACCGAGAAATTAGTTCGGAATTTTATGAATTGGGTGCTATGTTTGCTGTTGCGTTGCCACGGCAACCGCGGCACGTAGCGCGTCGCGCGTGAAGACATCAAACTTGAAGTCAATTATCGAACAGAATCCTTAACAAGTGGCGAGTTTGGCCTGATTCATGAGTCGCCCATGTTGTAGAACACTTAAATGGAGTAATTCAGGACGTAAATAAGCATAATTCAGGAGAGAATGAAGTATTTAGCTTATTTCTGAAACATTAGATATGGTATAATTTTGACCAAGTGTTTTCCATTCAACGCCAACATTTCCTTAACGATCAATGCTTGAAAAATGTTATTATCTTCTATCTGATTAATTAAATCACCTTAAATTAAATTAAATTACCCTAAATTAAATCAAATTACCTTAAATTAAACTATTTATTTAAATTACCCGAACACATATAAAAGTTCAGAGTAAATTATAAAGAAATGACAGCAAGTTTGTAGTGTAAGTGACATAGACGCCATGTTGGCCGCGCATCGAGCAGCTCAAGCATTTCATTCTCTCTGGATTGCCGTCATATTTTCAAGAACCATTCATTGTTTTCCTTCATAAAACTCATACATATATTTCAGTGTACTAATTATATACGTTTAAGTGGTCTCTAAATAAATAAGCAATGGTAAGTGGCGTATTTTATTCATTATAAATAGATTTGTTGACAAGAACATTATTAAGGCAAACATTTTCTCTACAATAAATTATTGATTCCCGATTCTCCCTCTATAAAATGGAGGTGGTTGATAAACGAACTAAATAATAATTTTTTCTCATTTTCATTTGAAGACATTAATTATAAAAGTTTCAATCGAGTGATCATTTATTTTTCAAAATTAATTAAACAGTTGAGGGTAAACATTTCGGTAGGCTGTTCCAAATGTGAATAAATAATGTTACATAAGTTAATGCTAAATTCCTTAATACTTTTATAACTGAATAAAATCGAGGTTAAATTCAATTTAAAAATAAGATGATCGTAGCAGGTCCGTGATCGATCATCAAAATGTAATTAAACATTAAATTTATGATAAATAAATATGTAATTAAATATATATATAATCATATATATAACCTCCCGCATGGTCTGCCTCATGACCTGCACGGTCTGCCTCATGACCTGCACGGTCTGCCTCATGACCTGCACGGTCTGCCTCATGACCTGCATGGTCTGCCTCATGACCTGCACGGTCTGCCTCATGACCTGCATGGTCTGCCTCATGACCTGCACGGTCTGCCTCATGACCTGCACGGTCTGCCTCATGGTCTTATTATTTCAGACCGACAGTCAGTTTCGTTGCCCCAATTATCAGCTGTGAACAGACCTCAAACAGCAGCCCCCATGAGAAATCTAAAGGGGTCTAAAACTAGATTATTTTAGACCCTCTCTTAGGTGCTAAATAGCCCCCTAAGGTCTGCCTGGTCTGCAGGGTCTGCCTCTTGGTCTTATATCAGACCGACTGTCAGTTTCGTAGCCCCAAATCTCAGCTATAAACAGACCCTAAACAGACCCCTATGAGAAATCAAAGGGGGGTCTAAAATATTATTTTAGACCCCCTTATCTTGGTCTTATTTTAGACCGACTATGAATTTTGTGGCCCCAAAATGTCAGCTATGAACAGACCCCTATCATAAATCTAAGGGGGTCTATAATTATATTATAGACCCACCGTTAAGGGACTAACTAGCCCCCTAATGTCTGGCCTGGTCTGCAGGGTCTGCCTCTTGGTCTTATTTCTGACCGACTATGAATTTCGTAGCCCCAAATCTCAGCTGTGAACACACCTCAAACAGACCCATATCAGAAATTATATTATTATAGGGGTCTAAAATTATGTTATTATAGACCCCCATTAAGATGCTAAATAGCCCCCTAAGGTCTGCCCTGGTCTGCAGGGTCTGCCTAATGGTCTCATTCCAGACCGACAGTCAATTTCGTAGCCCAAAATGTAAACTAAAAACAGACCTCAAACAGACCCCTATCAAAAATCTGAAGGGGTCTAAAATTATATTATTATAGACCCCCTTTAAGGCGCCAACTAGCCCCCTAAGGTCTGCCTGGTCTGCAGGGTCTGCTGTCTCTGCTGCGTAAGCTGAAGCAGGCGCCAGACCGCGAGCTGCGGCTGCTGCTGCTCGGTCTAGACAACGCAGGCAAGACCACACTACTGAAGACCCTTGCTGCTGAAGACCCCACCCACATCACCCCTACGCAGGTGAGTCATCATGACCCACATCACCCCTACGCAGGTGAGTCATCATGACCCACATCACCCCTACGCAGGTGAGTCATCATGACCCACATCACCCCTACGCAGGTGAGTCATCATGACCCACATCACCCCTACGCAGGTGAGTCATCATGACCCACATC
>NW_025942268.1:43236-52770 GCF_000764305.2 Hyalella azteca
GGTGGGGGAGGAGAAACTGGCCGGGGTGCCGGTGTTGGGTGAGTGGTGGGGGAGGAGAAACTGGCCGGGGTGCCGGTGTTGGGTGAGTGGCGGGGGAGGATAAATGCTCACGTCTCAGATAAATAAAAAAAAGATAAAAAATCCTGCGGCCAATCTCCAAATTCAGTGACCAAGGAATATCTCCCAAACTAATGAACGGAGCTCAATGAAACTTGGTACACGTATTCATTAGGATCTAACGGTGATGTTTAGCACGGGAAAAAATTTCCATATGACCTTCATTCGTGAGTTGTAGAACTATTTGGGCCGAAATTTGCAGCGATCAAGAAATTTAATCTAACCTACTTAACAGATTTGAATTGGATATACAAATCTGACCTCCCAGCGGTGATGTTTAGCTCGTGACAATTTTTTAGATTTTGCCTTCGTTCGCGAGTTATACGGATATACGGAGAAACGATAATAATTTCAGAGTCCGATTTTAAATTTGCATTAACAAAGAGCCGTATTCGTATAGCCGTATAACTTGCAAACGAAGAAAAAGTCGAAAAAATTAACACGAGCTAAACATTACCGTTGGTAGGTTAGGAATATATAATCAAAGTCCCGTTCATATCAAATCAATAATTTAAAAGAAATTTCTTGGTCACTGGAAATATCGGCACGAATTGTCGTATAATTCACGAATGAAGGGGAAATGGAAGAAATTTTACGAGCTAACATCAAGGTTACGTCATAATTAATACATTTACAAAGTTTCATTGAGCTGCGTTTATTAGTTTGTGAGATATTCATTGGTCACTGAACTTGTAGATTGGCCGCAAGACCGGCCGCGTGTCCGACCGTAAATTTGTCCGAGACGTCCGGTGCTCAATGCATTGTGGCCTGGGGCCATACATTCAAAAAAAGTTAAGAGATCGTATGTTCAGGAACCAATCATTGATGGCCTTTTAAGCAAAACCCACCAATCATAGACAAGAAAATAGAGCGTAAGTACTTACGTTCACTTAGCGAGTTTTGAAAGTATGGCCTCTGATCCATAATTTTTATGATAACTGAATGGAACCTTGAACCATTTCTCAAAGCTAAAATTATGCCACGAGATATTCCTCACCTGCGAATGCCATGGATATTGTACGCATATTTCCATGAATATCTTACTGATATTCAAAAGGATTTCATAGTCATATAAACATGACAATTATTATCAAATCCACATAGATATCAAACTTGTATTTACATGGATATCTCCCTCATATATACATGTATATTTTCTTCATGTTCACATGGATATCATCCTCATGTTCATATAGATTATAGAGTAATAAGGTTTTAAGCGTCATAATTTAATTGATTCCATATCGATTCATTTTATATTATTGCATGAAACTTAACATACTAGCCCATGCTTACTGTTCCCTGACATAAATTAAAATTAAATAACATTCATTATTTATACATACTGATTTTTTATCAATTTGAAATTTCCCATAGATTGCAGACTTGAAAAATAACAATAAATATTAACTTTATATTACTTGAAAAAATAATCGGTTGCTAATTATTTAACAAAGAGTTTCCACGAACACATCGCGTCTTGGTCGAGCCGTTAAGCTATGTAGTCCCTGCTAATATTAAAGTTTTCTATTCGCTTTTTCTCATAGAAAACGGACAATGGTAAACTAAAATAAAACTGGTTGTCAATTTATTCACCATTAAAATACAATAAAAACTAAACTAGTAGAAAACTAATTATCTAACCATTTCAAAAAGTATAAAATAAAAACAAAAATAATATAAATTACTAATCTGTTCGTTTCCTAATAGCATTGAGGCACTCTTAATACTGCGTTTTTTTCGTTCAGCACAATAACTTAGGGATAGTAATATTACATATTATATTTATATTAACACGGAACATGAGCCATTTCTTTAGTGGATTAATTTAAGAAGTAATTAAGGGTACGCACACAGTGAAAGCAGGTTTGCCCGCGCGGGCAACCTGCTTCAACCTGCCACAAGAATGAACATAGGATAATAATGTAAGTGTTCACAGTGAAAACCTGTACGAATAGGCTTCTGTATGCTATGGTTTCAACCTGCCACAAGAATGAACATAGGATAATAATGTAAGTGTTCACAGTGAAAACCTGTACGAATAGGCTTCTGTATTTCTATGGATTCAGGCGCCAGCCTGAGCAGGTAACCAGCACGCTGGCAACCTGCTTTCACTGTGTGCGTACCCTATATGGATGGTTGCTAGCCAGGATGCTAAACCTTCTATTTACGTGGAATTAATTTGTATGTGGCTGATTATATAATATTCCTATATTATATTATTTAATAAATCAGCAGACAATCAATAAAGCAAGCCCTATGCATTTGTTCCTATATTCTGCAACATGAAACTTATCGCGATATTGCAGAGCTGGGGACGGTTAACATATTTCTGCGGCGAGCTCGTAGAAAATAGTTAGGTGTCGGGCGCTTATATATTAAATGCACATTCTAATTACTAATTGTAACGCTTACAAATGCGAATTGTTAATTCCTGATTACCGTGTACGAGTCTTTGTAGAGAATTTTTCACTTATACTCCTTGAATTAACTTACACAATCAAGGCACAACGACCAGGCTGCTTAACGTCAATCGTCACATTTTAGGCCTAACTCAGCAGTTCATCCGTTACAAAAATAGATCAATATTTTCGGCAGCATAAATAATTAAATTAGCGTTCGCTTTGTTTGAATTCATTTCAACCAAACCATTTGACGTAATAAAAATAAACAAGCAAATTTCCTGCTTGTGCAGCCCTGCTGTTTGAATGAAATTATTAACAATCGATGGGAAGTTCTCTATGAATTAGAATTCAATTAAACTCCCTTGATTAGAATCAAATATTCAAAAAACCCTATACTATTATTGCCTTAATCAAGGAAAACTCAACCAATACAATGAAAATACAAGAGTCGTGGTGATAAATCACCGTATTGATGCCTCAACAGCTGCCATACTCACCCTGAGGAGGAGGAGACTTGTACTGCAGGACGCCCGCCAGGATATCTGACTTCGCCTGCAAATAATGACAAGTTACGTGCAATTAGGCGGGGGTAATAATAAATAAATGATGAATTGCCAATAATATCAGGAATATTGTTAATTAATGAAGGGAGGGGGAAAAAAGAAAATATCCGTAATAAATAATAAAAAGTGAAATTAGGAAAGAGGGTATCTATGTATGTACATACAGTCGCGAGATATCAGCGGATAGAGAGTCACGTCTAACGATGTAGAAACTCATTAATCAAAAGAGGAGACTTTTCAAAGTCCCTATTTTCCCCGTATTTTACATAAATTCGTACGTTTTACATAAATTTTGTATGAAATTTCATAAAGCTCGGTGAGTTAATAAAAATTTTTATCGGAGGGTAGCCCCTAACCTTGAACTTAAGTTTTTGCCGCAATAAAATCATCGTTTTCAGTATCACCACATTCATCTGTCATTAAGTATTTCTGAGACTGTTCCTATAAACGCGTTGGTTCTCCGTTCCTTATTTTACATTGCCATTTTCGTTTTCTTTGCAACAACTAAGCGTATTTTGCTCCTTTAGTAAGTTGGACGCAGCCTTATATTATAACTTTAACTTGTATCATTTCTATCAAATCAATTCCAAGAATGTGCCAACGTTTAATAAATCTATATTTAGAATATGTCAAATTTATATTAAATTATACGGTAATTCCACGTCAAGTGTACCAATTTTAAAAGTCAGCCCCACCTAACCATTACCAACTTTAAATTTTTTAGACATGAATTTCATTACCGGAATAAAGAGGAAAGAATTTATAACCATAATGAAGAGGATTTATTTTTCTGCCGGAATGAAGAGGAATGAATTTGTTACAGGAATGAGTTTTGTTAGATAAATGAAGAGGAATGAATTTTGTTACAGGAGTGAGTTTTGTTGAATAAATGAAATGGAATGAATTTGGTTACAGGAGTGAGTTTTGTTAAATAAATGAAGAGGAATGAATTTTATTACCGGAATGAAGAGGGATTTATTCTGTCACCAGAATAAAGAGGAATAAATTTTTTTTCGGTTTGCATGAGGAGGAATGAATTTTGTTGCCGGAATAAAAATGAATTAATTTTATTGATCTAATGTAGAGGAATTTATTTTGTTACTAGAATGAGTAAGAATTATTTTTTCAGGAATTACGAAGAATGAATTTTATTACCGAAATGAAGAGGAGTTGATTTTATTATACCGGACTGACGAGGAACGAATTTTATCACCGGAACGAAGAGGAATGAATTTCATACCGGAATTAAGAGGAATAAATATTGTTGCAGAAGAGAGTTTTGAAGAAATGAAAAGAAATTAATTTTATTACCTTAATTGAATAGGAGTAAATTTTATTACATGAATACGGATAATTTCAGCGTGCCAACAATTGCAGCATACGCGACTATTGCGCAGTTGATTATTGCGATGACTCCCCACTAATGTGTGATAAAATCCAGTGCCTTTAATTAAGATGGAAATAATATATAATTACATCGTAAATTACAGGATGACTGCTTGAAATAATATTCTAATGCTTGTTGCAATTGCCTTAAAAAGAAATTGGATTGCCTAACATAATCGGACGAATATTATTTATTTATTTAAATTAATTCAAATTGTCCAAAATTGCAAGACAAATATTATTTATTTATTTATATTAATTCAAATTGTGGCAATGAATGACTTTATTGAGCGCCTTTATAGTTCAAATTGTGCCAGGCATCCAAAATAATTGATCGGTTTTATTGAAGTCTTGCAAGGCGATGGTCGCTATTATGATCCTGTTGACACAAAATAATAATTGAAGGCGTTGTTTGCCTGCAGAGTCACCGATAATGTATGAAGACAAAAGCAATGATGTTCACTAATCCTAACATTCAACTACCTAAAATATTTGCCAGGTTAAAAATATTAATCAATTGAACACAAATATATGAACGACCTAATTAACAAACTTAATATTTGTATGCGTCTCAGTAGCAGCTTATTGCAATTAGGTGGCAAATATAAAATAAAGGAGAAATCAGCAAAAGAAATTACCATAGACGGAAAATAGAAAAGGATAGAACGAGATTTGACGTTGGAGAGTAGAGAAAAAAAAACGTGAGGCACAGCTTAGGAAATTTGTTTCACAGCAAATACTTTGAAAATTCAAATGAATATTTACTGATGTGACCAAGGAATTGATGTGGTATCATGTGTAGATTACCGTAAAATAATTATAGGGCTCAATAAATTAAGGAATAAGCAGCAAAAGACAAGGATTAGGCGAACTGGAAGAAGTATTAGAACTTGAAGAACTCATGCAGCTGCGTTGGCTGAAGTTGAATAACTCGTCTTATAGCATGACCAGGAATTAATAATTAAGATTTACATTATTAAAATGTAATTATTAATTAAGATTTGCAATAATGATTGTGCGAAAGCTCGATGATGATTGAATGAAGGTTTGAACTTTGAACATTTTCCAAACCAAGTTTTCTTCCCTTACTAGAAGAACCCAAAGATAGAATCAAAGGAGCCTCTAACGATCAGGGATTTGAGTCAAACGATAGACGCACGATATGTCAATATGTAAAGATTTGTAAATTCATTTCCTTATCTTTTTGTTTTGACCACTGAACATTCACATGCATGGGTATCTGAACAAAGTATTCTACTGCCTGTTGCAATGTAGAATCTATTTCAAAATTATTGCTTATTGGTACAATGCAATGTAATAATGAGCCGAATATGCAACATTTTTCAAACCAAGTTCTCATCCTATACCAGAAGAAACCATTGCTAGAATTAACATATGTCATAGCACAGCATTTTTCCTTCCTTATGAATACAGTTTCAACAAAATTTGTTTTCTACAATTAATTTAGATTGGTGTTCAAACTTTCTTGAAAAATGGAATAATTGAATGAATAATTTTGAAAATGAATAATATTCACTGACGAACATAAATGAATTATCTGCAAATATTTTGTGTATAAATGTTATATTTATTAAAAAAACTGTAAATGCATTGGAAGAGGTTTGCAAATTTTCCTGTAATAAGGGTCCCTTATTTCAAAATTTTCCAGACTTTGAGTTGAAATTTCGGCAGTCGGATTGAAATATGAACAAATTATGATATATGTGTGAAATTTCATCAATATCGGTGATGGTCATGTGGGGACCTCTGGTTTACCTGATGTGGAATATGGCTATATTAAATTTATATGATATTAGATCAAATCTTTATTTTATTATCATAATTTTAATCAGGAGCATATTGATCGTGAAATTTGAGCTGGCAGTTTGTCACATACTGTTAGGATTGTGCCATCATTATTTAAGTCTTACATCTTCTCTCAAACGCAGTAAAACCTGAAGCTATTCTGGCTGTCTTCTTCCGTCCAACTTCCTACTCCTCTCACTGACTTCCTCTAAATTTCTAGAATTCAATTCTTCAGTCACTGAATCATCATACAGTATCAACATTGTACATTAGCACTGAGGAGACCACGCCTGCAGCGCTGAACTACACCACGCTTGCAACATTATTATTGTTTGCTGCTATTATAGAAGCAAATTGAATTGTGACCTAACGATTGGCTGTTAGCTTGCTTTTTAATGTAAAACAATACAATAAGAACAATACATAATACTTTTTGAAAACTTCGTTGCCTGTTCTTGCAATATTTTCGTGTTGATGAGTTCATTATTTAAAAATAAATTATTAAATAAAATTCGATTGTATAAATTCCTTCCAACATCGGTTCAAATTATCCAGAGATTGGCTCGGTTCAAATGATAATTTAATGGCTCGGTTCAAATGATCACAACTTCGAAGTAAAGACAGTTACCTGTAAATTTAATAAATGATTTTCTCTTGCAGAACACGATTTTGTAAGCTTTTTCTAATATATAATAAAATATTGTCAGCGATCAAAACTCACCCAGTTACCAGACTTCTTGGTCTTTTTGCCCGTCTGGTTTCTGCCCATCTTGGTGGAGTAAAGGAGCGTTAGAACTTCGTACGCACACACTGACAACTCGACTGCCACTGGCGGTTGTGCCCTGCCCCTACCTTTATATACCCTGAGCTCCAGTCCACGAAGGCCTATCCACGCACGTGGCTGATGAGATACCACGTGACAAAGAAAAATTGTATCGAATAATTTTTTTTGCCTTGCGAATTTCGTTCGTGATATTGATGGACTTGAAGGTTCTTAAAATTCACTAAAAGTTTCTCTGATTACTCGCGGTTTAATTATCATAGATTTTTATCTCAATAAGACTAACATTTTAAACCAAACTATTAACTCATGCGTCACGTCGGAAAATATCTAATGCTCTGACATTAGTTAAAGCCTTATGAGAAATATCCAGAATAGTAACTAATTTTCAGATTTTTACGCAGTATAAATTCTGAATACAAATTCTGATCCGGGCATTTCAACTGCTGCTAGAAACGTTTCATCTTCTCGAATCATCCGAGGCGTAATTGCTGGCGTCTAGTTTTGTTTTTTAAATATAATTAAGGTTGAAACATGAATTTATCTTGACATTATTCGTTCGGTTACTTTGCCGCATTGTCTTCCTTCTCATATGAAAAGAAATGCATAATTTGATTACATCTTACCTGATGGTTGCGGCTCATTGATGTCCTTATCAATGTTGTTTTGGGTTATACGTTTTCCCTGGCAAATCAACGTAATAAAGTCCAAAGAAAAAAAACGTGTATGTTCGCATCTCGCAGGTGTATTACCTGCCAAGAACAAAGCATTACAACGGAGAAAGTTGCCCATAGCTAAACTGCACCTATTTACGGTCAAATATTAAGCTCCAGAGGTTAATTTTTTTGTCCCGACACCAGGTTGACCTGACGCGCCTGATTTGCGTGAAGAGACTCGAACATCCCATGACAAAGAGCGCGCGTGTGTTTCACTGGGCACAAAACTGGGCAAAAAATTCTGTATACAATTTGAAGATATTTTAACTCGCTTGTGAGGCCGAATTCCCTGAAGACTGAGCTTTTAGTTACGCTTCACTGGGTGGAATGAGTACAGCTTTCTGGTTGGATAATTGAAAATTACTCACAAGCTTTCAATTTGGTTTAAATTGGAATAGGACAAATAATTAAAAAATATAGTAAATGTTTAATGCACGTTCATCAATATGCTTCAAACCTTTTTCTCAAACCATATAATAAGTAATTACGATAATAACAATTAAGAATTTCTCGGAGGTCAATGAGAGGATATAGTTGCATTTTCTACAGTTTATTTCTGAATGTGATCGCTATTTCAACATTTTCATCCTCAACGGATGTTCGTAGTTCAGCACGATTATCTTTTTGCTACCTCACTAACAGATCTCATGAGAGCAACTTGGATATTTCCAAGCTGGTACATCGATTTGTTACCAGCGGAACTTAGTTAAGTCTCACGTGTATGCCGAAGACATGCGCTCAACTTACACAATTTGTTCGTCTCTTGGACGATATTCTTTGTACGCTTGAGCCTATAGCTTAGAATTGTTTGTGGCAAGCAGCGCAGGTAGCGGCCTTTGTTTTACAATCAGCCTACAAACTTTCAGGGGCAAGATGTCAACTCTCACGCTTCGTATACAAACTATACACACGCTCAGTATAATGTGTTATGTATACTGTGTATTTTCAAATTTTGAATGCACAATGTATTTTAGTATATTTGAACATTTTTAAACTTAGTCCCAGTTTGAATTCAACTGTTAGCTCTTATCCCCTTGAAATTGTGAATAGATAGTTATTTTGTGCTCTGTCTATTATTTGTAAATTCAGGTTTTTGATTACGTTCTGTGCTTTCAATTTTATTAATTTGTGACTTTATATATGAATTCTAGATTCTATGAACTGACGATGGAGCAGGACTCACGAAACTGCCACTCAAACATACTGAATGTTCCAAATGTGCGTACTCATGTTCGAACAAGTAGTGGCTACAAGCGCATGTTCTCTCTAAACATTTGAAGGAAAAGCCGCATAAATGTTAAAAATGTGACGCCTCGTTTGTGACAAAGTAGCTCCTGCATCAACATTGTATGTCCAAACATTCAGCGGAAAAGCCATACAAATGTATGGAATGTGAATATTCATGTGTTAAAAAACATTGTCTTGATGAACGCACAATGATAAGACATGCGCTACATTAGCCTTACAAATGTTGTGAATGTGGCAGAGCTTACGGGACTAAAGCGCAGCTACAGCAACATATCAACATGAAACATTCGTCTTCTGATGCGCACCAATGTTGTGAATGTGAAAGTTCTTTTGCCTCCAAGCAACAATTAAAACAAAATATAAAATTCCGATATACAATCAGAGATCATCATGAATGTCCAGTATGTGGGAACTCTTCATGACCTGCATGGTCTGCCTCATGACCTGCATGGTCTGCCTCATGACCTGCACGGTGTGCCTCATGACCTGCACGGTCTGCCTCATGACCTGCA
>NW_025942268.1:53465-57130 GCF_000764305.2 Hyalella azteca
GGTGAGTCATGACCCACATCACCCCTACGCAGGTGAGTCATGACCCACATCACTCCTACGCAGGTGAGTCATCATGACCCACATCACCCCTACGCGGGTGAGTCATGACCCACATCACCCCTACGCAGGTGAGTCATGACCCACATCACCCTTACGCAGGTGAGTCGTCATGACCCACATCACCCCTACGTAGGTGAGTCATGACCCACATCACCCCTACGTATCTACCCTCTACCCTTGCTATGTTGTCTACCCTCAACCCCTATCTACCCTCTAATTTTCACAGCTTTTGCGAGGGTTCAACACGCAACACATGTCTAGTTGGGGTTTTAAATACTAATATTTCTTCACACGTAATGTTTTCAACATCCGTTCGTGTCATAAAGGTTTTGTCTTTGAATATTTCGTATTCTAAGGGGTTCTAAAGGGGTTCTAAGGGGTTTCTAAGTAGGTTCAAAGGAGGTTCTAAAGGGGCTCAACAACAAGAAGCTCAATGGGTTTTAATGTAACATTTACTCCCTCTTCTTCTCTTAGCTTCAACATCAATGGGACTCATTATACCAAATTTAAGGGTCTCATTGTACCATGTTTTCATGGGGTTTAATATGCCCTCTAATTTATTGAACCCTCTTGTCCCCTCGTGCCCTCAGGGGTTCAACATCAAGAGCGTCTCATGGCATCATGATTCATGGGGTTTTAATGCGCCCTCTAATTTATTGAGCCCTCTAACACCCTCCTGCCCTCAGGGGTTCAACATCAATGCGTCTCACTGCACCCACATCCCCTTAATGAGGTTCTAATGAGACCTCTCTAGTTTCATGGGGTTTTAATGAGCCCTCTAACACCCTCGTGCCCTCAGGGGTTCAACATCAAGAGCGTGTCATGCGAGGGGTTCAAGCTGCACGTATGGGACATCGGGGGCCAGCGCAAGATCCGGCCCTACTGGCGCAACTACTTCGAGAACACCGACGTCCTGCTCTACGTCATCGACTCCGCAGACCGAAAACGCATGGAGGAAACTGGCTTCGAACTCGCCGAGATATTGGGGGAGGATAAACTGGCCGGGGTGCCGGCGTTGGGTGAGTGACGGGGGAGGAGAAACTGGCCGGGGTGCCTGTGTTGGGTGAGTGACGGGGGAGGAGAAACTGGCCGGGGTGCCGGTGTTGGATGAGTGGCGGGGGAGGAGAAACTGGCCGGGGTGCCGGTGTTGGGTGAGTGGCGGGGGAGGAGAAACTGGCCGGGGTGCCGGTGCTCACGTCTCGGACAAATTTACGGCCGGTCTTGAGGCAAATCTCCAAATTCAAAGGCCAAGGAATATTTCCCAAACTAATGAACGCAGCTCGATGAAACTTGGTACACGTATTCTTTAGAATCTAATGGTGATGTTTAGCTCGTGAAAAATTTCAATTTCGCCTTCATTCGTGAGTTGTAGAACAATTCGGACCGAAATTTGCAGAGATCAAGAAATTTCTTCTAAACTACTTAACAGATTTGGATATACAAACCTGACCTCCCAGCGGTGATGTTTAGTTCGAGACAATTTTTTAGATTTTACCTTCGTTCGCGAGTTATACGGATATACGGAGAAACGAGAATAATTTCTGAGGCCGATTTTAAATTTGCATTGACAAAGAGCCGTATACGTATAGCCGTATAACTTGCAAACGAAGAAAAAGTCTAAAAAATTAACACGAGCTAAACACCACCCCATGAAAAGTTAAGAATATACGTATAATAAAGTTTCGTTCAAATCTGTTCAATAGTTTAAAAGAAATTTCTTGGTCACTTCAAATTTCGGCAGGTGTTGCCGTATAATTCACGAATGAAGGGGAAATGGGAAGAAATTTTACGAGCCAAACATCACCGTTAGGTCATAATGAATACATTTACAAAGTTTCATGGAGCTACGTTCATTAGTTTGGGAGATATTCCTTGGTCACTGAATTTGGAGATTGGCCGTGAGACCGGCCGCAAGACAGGCCGCGTGTCCGGCCGTAAATTTGTCCGAGACGTCCGGTGCTCAATGCATTGTGGCTGATCCATAATTTTTATGATAAAAGAATGGAACCTTGAACCGTTTCTCAAAGCTTAAATTATGCCACGAGATATTCCTCACCTGAGAATGGCATGGATATTGTACGCATATTTACATGAATATCGTACTGATATTCACATGGATTTCATAGTCATCTAAACATGACAATTATTATCATATCCACATGGATATCAAACTTGTATTTACATGGATATCTCCCTCATATTCACATGGATATTATCTTCATATTCACACGGATATCATCCTCATGTTCATATAGATTATAGATTAAGGTTTTAAGTGTCTAAATTTAATTGGTTCCATATCGATTCATTTTATATTAGCTAATACATGAAACTTAACATACTTGCCCATGCTTACTGTTCCCTGACATAAATTAAAATTAAATAGCATTCATTATTTATACATACTGATTTTTTATCAATTTGAAATTTCCCATTGATCGCAGACTTGAAAAATAATAATAAATATTATCATTATATTACTTGAAAAAAATAATCGGTTGCTAATAATTTAACAAATAGTTTCCACAAACACTGCGACACATCGCGTCTTGGTCGAGCCGTGAAGCTATGTAGTCCCTGCTTATATGCAAGTTTTCTATACGCTTCTCTTCATAAAAAACGGATGATGGTAAACTATAATAAAACTGGTTGTCAATTTATTCACCAATATAATACAATAAAAACTAAACTAGTAGAAAACTAATTATCTAGCCATTTCAAAAAGAATAAAATAAAAACAAAAATAATATAAATTAGTAATCTGTTCGTTTTCTAATAACATTAAGGCACGCCTCATACTGCGTTTTTTTTTCGTTCAGCACAATAACTAATATTATATATATTTTACCTATATATATATTTAGTGATAGTAATATTATACATTATATTTATATTCAGGAGTTATACCTTCTCCCTGACAGTCCTAACAAACAAACAGGATCTGTTCAACGCCGCATTTACTTACTATATACTTAGGGATAGTAATATCATATATTATATTCATATTAAAAAGTTACCCCTTCTCCCTGACAGTCCTAGCAAACAAACAGGATCTGTTCAACGCTGCCCCGGCGTCCGAGATCGCGGACAACCTGCAGCTGCACACAATCCGCAACCGCGGCTGGCAGATCCAGCCGTGGGGAGCGCAGCCGTGCACCAGCAATTTTGTGCACCAATAAGCCCTGAATTGAACGCCTTGAATCTCTCCGGACATCCACCAATCAGCCGTGAACCACTCGGCTTTGTCTTCCTCCGGCCTTGCATAGAACCTGCCGTGAACCACCAGGCCGCGGATCGAATCTGACATCCGGGCATCGTTAAATTACGTAATTTTACGTTCACCGCTTCTGAGGTTAGGTTTCAAATAGCATAGTTCTGTTCCAAAATTTATCGTTCTTCGACAAGTGACCGTTCGACCGAGGGCTGGTTCGATCCACGGCCTAGATACGGACGGCTTGAAGTGTTGAAGGCTACGTTCCGGAAGGCAGGAATCATGATGGTCCATTACATCCAGGGCAGTGGTGGTCTTCGGCAGGCGACCCGGATGCTGTCTCTTATACACATCTTTTATCGAGGCAGTTCTTCTCGAGATGGTCCATCAGCAG
>NW_025942268.1:57163-72992 GCF_000764305.2 Hyalella azteca
GGTCATAAGGGTCATAAGGATCAATGTTTACGACCATTTTAGGATCATTTTCAAACGATCGTAAGGGTCATAAGGATCAATGTTTACGACCATTTTACGATCATTTTCAAACGGTCGTAAGGGTCATAAGGATCAATGATTACGACCATTTTACGATCATTTTCAAACGGTCGTATAAGGGCCATAAGGATTAAAGTTTAGGACCATTTTAAGATCATTTTCAAACGGTCGTAAGGGTCATAGGGATCAATGTTTACGACCATTTTACGATCATTTTCAAACGGTCGTAAGGGCCATAAGGATTAAAGTTTAGGACCATTTTAGCATCATTTTCAAACGGTCGTAAGGGTCATAAGGATCAATGTTTACGACCATTTTAAGATCATTTTCAAACGGTCGTAAGGGTCATTGGGATCAATGTTAACGACCATTTTACGATCATTTTCAAACGGTCGTATAAGGGCCATAAGGATTAAAGTTTAGGACCACTTTACGATCATTTTCAAACGGTCGTGAAGGTCATAGAGATCAATATTTTTAAAATTTAGAATGGAAAAGCGGACATTTAGAGTGGAAGAGCGCACATTTAGAGTGGAAGAGCGCACATTTAGAGTGGTAGAGCGCACATTTCGAGTGGAAGAGCAGACATTTAGAGGCGGCAATGAAATTAAGAAATATGATGTTGGCAAGAACTTAACAGACATGAAAGTAGTGGTTATATCCCAGAAAAAGAACAAGTTTCAATTAAAAATGTTATAAATGTACTAAGAACACAAGATGCCATTAGAAATAAAGGAAATGATAATTAAGTGCCTCGGCAATTTGTTTGGCGATGATGAGGGCCAAATTCATTGCTGTCTTGTAGCTTAAAATAAATAATAAATAATATGTAATAACTAAATATGTAATTTTAATAATATGTAATAAATAGTAATTAATATACATTATTAACAGCCCTGGACCATATATAATATAGTGAGTATTCAGAAATATTCATTTGTTGATTCAGGCTTATTAAATAAACTAATATTTTCAGTCAAATTTCTTTAATACTCGTTATTTACTAAGTCAACTTGTTAGAAACGATTCAATGTAATNGACAATGAGAACAGGAAGTAAAGGGAGGGTAAAAGACGTAGTAATATACGTTCTGTCTCTTATACACATCTAGATGTGTATAAGAGACAGTATAGTGAGTATTCAGCAATATTCATTTGTTGATTCAGGCTTATTAAATAAACTAATATTTTCAGTCAAATTTCTTTAATACTCGTTATTTACTAAGTCAACTTGTTAGAAACGATTCAATGTAATTTTTTAAACATTTAATCTCACAATATCTTGTAGAGGTCTTATATTGAATGCTATTTTATCGTTAGGTATAGGCTTTTAGTTAATCAATGTGTTGTCAAGTTAGAATAAGTGTTAGGAGGTTTGAATTGTATAATTGTAAGAATATTTTAGAGAGAACTGAAACTGTGCTGGGAAATTGCGGATAGGAAAAGGCAGCAGTTGGAACGCGATCGTGCACGCAGCTTCTGGTGGTGTGTAAAGCTAGTCTCTCGGAGCGAAGCTACTAGGTGTCTATTTGCCGTGTTACAGTCTTTAGTGTGAAGGAAACTCTTAATGTAAATGTAACGTTTTGTGCAATAAAGTATTTTACTGGGACCGTCATTTGAATGAACATTGAACCTGCCACTATACGCACGACATACATATTTCGACCTGCCACTATACGAAATATGTAATAACTAAATATGTAATATTAATAATATGTAATAAATAGTAATTGATATACATTATTAACAGCGCTGGACCATATATAATATAGTGAGTATTCAGAAATATTCATTTGTTGATTCAGGCTTATTAAATAAACTAATATTTTCAGTCAAATTTCTTTAATACCACCGAAGCAACAGTCGTGGGCAAATAGCCAAACTGTTGCGTGCTTGTATTAAACACAGCCTGGCGTATTCGCGGCTTTTGAAAATAAGCGCCCGACATAACAGCGCCGTTACGTCACAGCCACTGCTTCATGGCGCTCTACTCCACAGGCAAAAGCGTAAACCGCCGTCCCTATAACGCCATGCCCCGGCTCTCCCCCTTCGCAGCCAGCAGACGGCTTTTCTCGTTGCCCGATCTGTAATGCGCCTGGCGCGATGGAGGGACCTAACCTAACCTATCCTGGTGCACAACTGATCAGCAATTGAAGAAAGCCTTATGGCTGCAAAGGGGGAGAGCCGGGGCATGGCGTTATAGGGACGGCGGTTTGCGCTTCTGCCCGTGGAGTGCGGCAGGATTACGCCAGTCCTGCAAATAGCAAAGCAGGTTTACGGTGATCCGGCGTGGTCTGCGGCCAGTAAGGCTTACGGCGTGTGTAAGAAGTGATAGTATGGGGTAAAATTTTGTGGAGTAGGACCTGTTGACAATTGACTATTTGATTCAGCAGGCTGTGGAGTGAGGAAGGTGTTGCTTAAAGTTGGTGTGGGGAGATGACTCAGTTACCTACAGCTTCTTGGGTGTGAGCTGAGTTTAGTTATTGCATTATAGGGTAGGCGTTGGCGCTAGGGCTTGTTTACGAGCTAAATTTGTGGTGTAGGGCTGCACTCCCAGGTAAATGGATATGTAGTGATATTTGATGGACATTATGTAATATTAGTTCAGTTATAATCATCAGGTAATGCCGTCCATCATCCACTGTCCAAGAAGGTACCGATAATTACCATTAGTATTTCATATCTCACCCTTAGGGCCCCAAAATATAATACAAGAAAGTTTCAGTTAAAAAAAAATTATTTTATGAAGATAGTAGTAATTGATATAACAATATACTGAACATGCTATTGATAGAACTATATTCAGCACAAACTAAACTATTCTAGCTACTACAATTCCAACTTTCCTTCACACGCGATTAATTTATATAACGAAAATTTGTTATGACTTTTGATATGAAAACAAGTGTGCACGTCAACCAAGATCTAACATCCAAATTCATGCTGAATTAATTCCATTAACAATTCAATTGAAAGTCATTGATATGACGGCTTAACTTATTATGTTGATCCTATATTATTACCATACTGTTATCCTCATCATCGTTATAATAATTTTATTTTTTAATTTATAATATAAATTCGAATATTTTTCCACTCATGGAATATACATGTACGGTAATTCAACCATTGAATACTAGACAAAAAAGCGTCAATAGAGACCGCCGCCATCATTGGTGTATTGTCCGCGCGCTCCACCAATCACCGCCGGGCTCTTATGCTCGCAAGCTTCTCCCGAGCGCACGGCAGAGAAAACTCGATATATGCAAATTCTTAAAGCTTTTCCCGGTAAGATGTCGTAAAATATTGATTAATTAGGAATAAATATCAAAATTGCTTCGATAAAATCGTTGATACTGTGATAATTGACTCCATTTGATGCTTTGAGCATACGAGCACTGGTCAGTCATTCGAATGATGAAATTTTTCTTGAGTTACCCAAAATTTTACAAATTTGCTTATTAATCTATTTAAACGATACTAAGATGGATTACTGAAATTGTCGAATCAAATTCACGTTGAAACATTCCGGCGCTACAAAAAAATTCAACAAAGAATTTGAGAAATAATCCTATTTAGATATAATTGCCGGAAAAGTTTATTATTCACAAATATCATACAGTATAAAAAATCCGGTCAAATATTCAATTTTCTTTCGTTTAGATTAATATGAAAAAAGTAAGAAAAAATAATACATTTGAAAGATCGTCCTAGCGACGATCAGCAATGGAAGAAGTTCCCACCCTGAATTAGGTAAGCGCTTGTAATCGTGTCGCGCTACACAAGCCTCATCCAAGTAATGTAACGACAGGTTTCTTCACTTCTTAACGAGTTTTCAAAATTAACTAATTTAGCCAAGTTCATTGCAATTTCATCCGACAGTTCGAAACAAAATCTTTAGAGTTACAGCATCACTTTTTATGTTAATTACAGCAAGTCAAAATAATATATTGCCAAAGGACGTAATGAAGAATACAAAATTCACTTACATTGACATAGAATAGAAGAGTTGACGCTAGCGTTTCAACTCACCAGCTTCCCCACAGCGCGCGTCTTGAAGTGGCCCGTCGAATACTTAAATTTCGAAATTTCTTATGAATTTTTGGGGAATATTTTCTTTAATCAATGGGATTTATCCAGTAATTTATAATACTGATTTTATAGAATGAATATTTCTGCCATTGGCTCGTTGATAGAACCAGATGCTCGAGTCAGTACGCATGCATTTTTTGTATCAGTCATCATCAAATAATTAAAAATATACATATCTCATTCCAGACATCATCTACAAGGATGAGTCAAATCAAGCATATTGTTCAAGTTTTGAAACACGTTTCTCAAGCATGGTTTTTGATAATCTACTTTTATTCATGCATTACGTGGTTTTCTTGCACAGCACAATATTGCACAGCAAATTTGTACTTCAATATGTACGCTGGCTTGCGCAGTGGCCATAATTTCAGGAAATTAAAATATGTGAATCGTGTTGAATAATACCGGCTACATGACAGAGATTCAGAGTATCGTGTTCACCTGTGTTATTATCAGTCATTGATATTTCAATACGTTGTGGTGCGGGATTGATATATGCAAACTTTATACATGAGGCTACCAATGAATGATGAAGTTTTCTTTATCTTGTTTCGTAGAAAACGTCACCCAGCCAGGAACCAGGGCGTACTAAACTTGATAAACTTCTTGACAATTTGAAACCGAATTATTTAATTTATAGTCATTGATATGACAACATCACTTGTCACGTTGATATGACGTCACTTGTCAAGTTGATATGACGTCACTTGTCAAGTTGATATGACAACATCACTAGACACGTTGATATGACAACACCACTAGTCAAGTTGATATGACAACATCACTTGTCACGTTGATATGACAACATCACTTGTCACGTTGATATGACAACATCACTTGTCACGTTGATATGACAACATCAATTGTAATAATTAGCTGCAATCCGTCAATATAATTAGCTGTAATCCGTCAATATAATTAGCTGCAATCCGTCAATAAAATTAGCTGCAATCCGTTAATACAAACATATATATTTAGCTGCAATCCGGCAATACAAGCATATATAATTAGCTGCAATCCGTCAATATAATTAGCTGCAGTCCGTCAATATAATTAGCTGCAATCCGTCAATGTCAATCCGTCAATACGTCAATATAATTAGCTGCAATCCGTCAATGTAATTAGCTGCAATACGTCAATATAATTAGCTGCAATCCGTCAACATAATTAGCTGCAATCCGTCACTATAAATAGCTGCAATCCGTCAATAAAAAGACACTTAATTAACTGCAATCCGTCAATATGATTTGCTGCAATCCGTCAATACAAACACATATAATTAACTTGAAATAAACTATTCGTGAGCAGTCCACACATTCTGAATGTGTTAAGTGTTATATGATATAGTACTTATATTATATAGTACTTAAGTCTATATACGCACACATGCTGAAGCCTTAAATATGAATCTCGTTTACCCGCTACTTTTGACGGTAATTAAACGAGCTGTTACGGGGAGTAACTCAAGGCTGCAATGCACAGAGCTGGGCAGCGCTACTTTGAAATGTAGCGGCCGCTACCGCTACATGCTCTAAATGTGGCGCTACCGCTAAAATTGCTTAAATGTAGCGCCGCTATACCGCTCGTTGATGGTAGTGTTGGTGAATTATATGTTCGAAATCTACAAGCGTTCGATGACAAATTTTTGCTCAGCTAAAAACAATATAACTGCGTGACAGGGAGATTGTTAATGTCCATTGACCAGGAACTTTTTGCATGCGCTTTAATAATTTAACTAATTGATTTGAACGTCATGCAGTGTGCTGCACAATTCCAGTCTAGAGTCAATTAAAGACTAACGAGGCTAAATTGACTGTCGAGGCCATTAAACGCCTTTGAACTGAAGAGGTCACTCCACACCTTGGAATTTATGAGCCTGCTGTTCTAAAAGCCATGATTTTTGGATCATTTTAAAAGCAATTATTTTTGGATCATTTTAAAGCAATGATTTTTAGATCAATTGAAAAACAATGATTTTTGGATCATTTTAAAAGCAATGATTTTCCTAACACTCGCCTAAGCTAAGCGCCTGGCACGCATATGTTGTTCTCTACGCTGTGGTTTGAAAGGTGCAAAAATATTCACTTGAAATGTCGCCTTCAAAAAGCTCTGGGAAGTCAGAAAACTTAGAATTTGAAGCTATTTCGGTACCATTAAATAATATATATTGATTAATGAAACTTATAAACTGGAATTGTGGTTTGTAATTCAAGTGTAATTCAAGTGTTGATTTAATCCAAATTTACATGTAAGATATTCTACTATTTGCATGATGATAGAATACGCTTGAACGAACCAATTTTATTTTACTTGACGAGCCCATAAATTGTTTGCTTTTGTTCACTAACTAACAATTATTTGTCATGATTACGTTAAGCAGTCGAGTAATGACTTATAAGAAACAGATGAGTAAACAGTATCATTTTCTGCTAAGAGCGATCGTAAGTCCCGGCGTCGTTTTATTGCTTAAATATCAAGGTAATAAAACTTTTAATAAAGAAAGATTAATGATTTTACTTAGTAAATTTCATTTTATTTTAGTTCTATTATTTATTAAGTTTTCTTTCATGTTACAGGGCGAGCTGAGCGCCGTGCGTACGTAACGCACAGACGTCGCCGCGTGCATGCACCGCGAACGTCGGACTTACGTCATAAAACGTTTATAACTCTTAAGAAAAGTACGTTTTTTATAAGAATAGTTTTATGTCTTTGCCTCACTCTCACCAATAGCTTATGTAAAATCAAATTTAAAATCGTTTCAAAACTGATAAAATGTGTTTTTTTTTTTTTTGAATTGGTAGCTTGTGTCGTTTGTTGACCGACTTGTTTCTTGTGGGTGATTTTAATTACCGCTATTGTAGGTAATTAAAACATTAATTAAGTAATTAATGTCATCTGTTCACTCGAATACTTATATTGGTTCGCGCCTCAATGTCAATAATAAATTATTTAGAACAGAAAAGGCTATATCCCAGTTAAAATTTTGAGCCGAGACCGGCGCCGGGTTTAACCGGGCTGGTCGTGCTTTAGCAGGATGGAGCCGTGAAACAATAACCGGCCATCTATCCCTAAAACGTGGCTGCGCCATGGCTGATATAGAGACAAAATTCTAGCAGCTCGGCAGGGCCGGAACTCTGCGCTGTTTTAGCGCTGGTACTTGGGATTACCCGGCAGGGAGCTGTGCAGAGCAGCTAGCAGGCCGTGTATGGGGGGGTTTTGAGAGAGGGAGGAGGGGTAGGGGTTGGAAACAGTGACGAGAGAATGAACTTCATCCTCCATCTAGTCCATTCGCATAGCACGATATTTTGGGCCAATTTCCGGTGCCAATTGTGATATTTATTTCACGTCAGTATTTTAATACTTCGAATTACGTAAGAACGAATGATATGAAGCTAATGCAATAAGATAAATTACTAAACAAATTTAGCTCTAATACTCACTTACATCTAACTAACGGGATCATACGAATGGTTACTTTGTTGATTTTTTAAAATTAATGCATTATCAATAATATCTATCAAGTTCAACCACAAATATAGCTATTCCCCGATCATGGCGAGTCATTTGTTCCGTATTATAGTTAAGTAGTTCATAGAGCCTAGGCTGGTAAGGTGTCCGCGCGGTCCACTGGTACAGGCTTGAACTACGACGCGGAGAACCTGCGTTCGAATCCCGGACTTCAGTCGACGTTTACAGATAGTTCATAGCGGTGAGTAATTTGATGTGTATATTTCCTCGATAATTGAATTTGTTCGATTCTAAATTACGTTGCTAATGTCAATATGATGAGAATGTCAGTAACCAATGTCAATACAACCTGTCATTGCAAGAGAGAAGTCTAGGTGAGCTCAGAGAGAGAAGGAACAATTTTTTTTAAATCGTTGTTGACAAACGGTGACGCGTAACTGCCGCGTACACTGCCAGAGCCGCCCCAGAGCAGGCGTTGGGAAGGTTTGAGCAGGCGGTGCTCAGTAAGGGCTGCGTGACGGCAGGGCAGAGCACACCTGGGCAGGTACTCAGAAGCTAATTAGCGCTGATACGCGGCTGGAGATATCGTCTCTAAAGCGGACATTTCTGCTCTATCGCTGCTCTGTCGCGTCTCTACGCCGGCTCTGCAGCCGGCGACGGCCTGCTCTATTCCCTGCCCTAAATTTTAACTGGGATGTCAGGGTCTGGCAGCACATGAAGTATTTTCTCGTAGTTTATTGTCGTTCTTTATTTTTAACAAAGAAAACATTTAAAGGCCTGCCGTCTGCTTGTTTTTATTAAATGATAAAGGAATCATTTTTTGTGTAGGATTAGCTACGCGACTTACAAGATGCAAGGGTGTAAAACTGTCTTTAAATGTCTACAGATAAAAATGTAATGTTATGATAACATTACGTCCTTAAGTCTCAAACCTTCATTTCAGTTTGCGAAAAAGACTTCAATCGTAATAAAATCATCAATAAACTTATGGAAATTGAGGGATTTAATGATGTTTGTCTAGGTTTAACTTGTACCATAGCTGCCATATGTCTGCATTACCTGAGAGATAGACTGCAGTACGTTATTCGCTTACTTTAATTTAACATTTTGTCGTAGCAACGAATGCTGTATTACGAGATATGAATCCATATTAACGAGGCTTTGACCTCTATTCCCAAGGTTACCGTTCATGTTAAGTAAATATTTTGCTTTTGGTTTTTTGGAATTACAGTAAAAATGCACGAGTAATTACATTATGATTCCGTTGTCATCTTTGTATTTGCTCAGGATACTCGTATTTGTTTGATCTGTCAAGGTTTGTAAATCGCACCCAGCTGTTAAAATTGAATCTTTTACTGACATTGATTGGCAGTTCTTCGGTAGCGTATTTGTTGTATTAACGAACAGGAATTGCTAACCACTCTTATTAGCGAGAATATCTCTGGCTTTATCTCTGCGTTTCTAAAAGAGGTTTGTCGTGTGTTTCCTTGAACTAATACTCGGGTCACTAGGATGTATTTTACACCGTATTTTTTGTATAAACTTTAACGTCAAAACTCGTATGAAAAGACATGTCATTACAAACTGTTTGGTGCTCTCACCATAGTTAACTGTCGATCTGTTGGCTCTCCTTTCATCTGTTCTAATTGTATAGCAGGAAATACCTCGAAGGCTATTAACAAGGAAATAATTTTAAGCAGCAGTAGAGTTCTGTAATCGCACTGCCATGAGGGAGAAAATCCTCTCTAGTTAGCTTTTACATGTCGAAATTATGCAGATTTTGTACTCGTCTAATCGTTGTTTATGGGGCGTAGTGTGAACATTTTAAGTATTGTAGTACAACTCGTTTGCGACGACTAACAATATAAATAATCATTACCATCATCTCTTGATGCTTCCAGTGAGAATTTTGTCAATAATCTGAGACTCTTGAGTGTTAATATACTTACTATTGCTCGAAGTGATGCAAGGGTACCTATCATAACCTATCATAACCATAAGGGACCTACCATAAATCGTCTTGTTTACTAAATGCATATAATTCACTGAATGCATATAATGAATGCATCTAATGAATGCATCTAATGCATGTAATTCCGTTTACTGAATGCACATAATTCCATCGAAATAAATATTGAAATATTCTTGAAGATCCGTGTAAACGAAAAGGGCTAAGGCGTAATACAAAAGCGTATGAATGGAAGCTGATGCATGTACAAGAGGCTGGAAACCATCAAAGCCGACATCTTCTTAAATTAAACAATGTAAAGATTAACAAACACTGAACAATTATGAACTGAATTATCGGGATTATGTCCATCTTTGACCGGGTTGCTGGAAGCGTCGTTGCATCGGTAGTTAATCATAGCTATAATCATCACGAGATAGTTGTTCTCCTTCACCATTTTGGGTTTATTGATCATTACCTTTAGCTTTTGGGAATAGTTGTTTCATTTCCTTCGCAATCTCATGGTAGTTTATCATTTCTAATGATGTTTGGTGAACTGCAGTGAATCCACGTAAAGTATTGAACTGTTCGTTGTCTAGTCGTCGCACTCACTGGGCATTCAGTAGATCACGATCACATGTATTCATCTGATGGATGCAAGGATGAATGAATGATAGTAGCATCTGTGAAACGTTGGTTACATCTAAATGTAGCTTTTGAAGCTTGGCGCTGTCTATTTTGATACTTCATTAATTATGACATACGTGCATGTGGGTATGTAGGCTTCGTATACCGGATTTTTTTTATTACTTTTCTTATCGCAAGACTTAACTCACGATTATCATGCACTTAACTACATGATTATCATACATGATTATCATGCACTTAACTACATGATTATCATGCATTAGAAGAGCTCTCAGCAACTCGTTCGCTGCTCTGTACATCTGAACTCGACCCTGAATTTATTTAATATCTCGGTTATCACTTCATTCATCATACTCGCAAAACTCTGAATGATAGTATTACGTTATGATACTTTTTGAACGATAATGAATAATATCTTATTCATCAATATTTTTATAATTTTTAGCCGAGGTTTCTCACTTTGTGTGCTTAATACTTAATGTGCAGGTCTCTTTAATAATAACGAGACTTGAAGGTTCTCTGGTTCGGTTGCAGCGACTTACACGTCAATATTTTTTTTAATATAATGTATATCCTTAGCTTATTACGAGGGCATTAATTCATAAGTTTCTAAGCATTACTTTGACTGTAAGTGTTGCGACGGTGATCTGTGACAGTTGAATTTAGTGTTGGATGATAATTTTTTTTGTTCTTACACAATCACTTAACTGACATTTTTCTTAACTATCACCTAAAATGTAATTCTGTTAGACCGATTTTATATCAGTGATGAATTTCATTGATTTATGTCGTGCAGATAAACAAGTTATTTGTACTAGTATTATAGTGGATAAAATCTCATATTTGGCAACCAAAAATATTCGCGGTGACATCACTTATTTTTTTTATTTTATTTATTCATTCACACTGACACAGGAGCACACATTACAATGAAATATATAAGAAACCCTAATATAATAGCAAGGCTTCCCAGTGTAAATGCCCATTATCGACAATATCTGCAACATTCTCATTAAGTTTGTTTGTTAGCATGTCCTGTCGTATCCCCATTAATCAGTTTATTTCAATCTCTTGAGCAATGATTGTGAAAAAATCCTTGTCCTTTTTGTAACAAGTTCTTTAGTTTCTGCTGTATTTTCCTTTTTTTTACCATTTAACATTCAATATTTTATATTTTTATTAGATTTCGCAAGCATGTACTGCTCGCTGTTTTTTAAATTTATTACATTTATATATTTATATGAAAATCTTATTTTTTCTCAAATTGCTACTCCCGTATAGAGAAAGGATAATACTCAAACGTATAAACTAGTGGCAAAGTTAACTTAGAGCGTTGACAGTAGAACTTGAGAATGGATTTACCACATCAGAGCCAAAGTTTATTCAGTGCAAAAATTTACAATAAATCCTGCTGTTCTGAGATGCGTAACATGGAGGATGAACTAATACTTTTTTTTACACCGCAGCGCTTCGAAAAATTAAATAGCTTTGTAATTTATAACTGTAACTTGAAAATCTAACTCGGCGTGGAACTTTGTCATTAGTTTTTATTTGTTTAAGATTAACGTGTCTTGCTTTTGAATATCATCTTTACTTATGTTTAAAGCGCATTACTGTGTAGAGTTAGTAAACTTAGCCGTCGCGAGAGAAACTTTTATCTCCCCACACAGCTTATCTAATACTTGCAATCGTGTAGTTCTTCTTTTCTTAATATATTCTTTTTCATAATGTATGAAATTTTTACAACTTTGCATACCATATATTTCCGTATAATTAGTCGGTGTACTTTCATGAGCGACTAACGCAGAGCATTACCTTTATATCTACATAATGTTTACCCCACCTGAACTTACGTTACTTATATCATGTGATGTGGGTATATATAATGTGATGATGTATGATATCGTCATGTGATGATATATAATATCGTCATGTGATGATGTTTAATATCATCATGTGATGATGTTTAATATCATCATGTGATGATGTATAATATCAGCATGTGATGGTGTATAATATCATCATGTGATGATGTATAATATCATCATGTGATGATGTATAAAAAGACCGCTACGTGGACTTGGGCCGCTACGTGTACTTGGGCCGCTACGTGTGCAAAGACCGCTACGTGGACTTGGGCCGCTACGTGTACTTGGGCCGCTACGTGTGCAAAGACCGCTACGCGGACTTGAGCCGCTACGTGTACTTAGCCCCTAAAAGTCATTGAAGACCAGAGAGTGTATCTTATTGACGATTTACTTATTGCTTTTCTCTATTTGGCAATCAGGTTTTTTGTGGGATTGAAAAGTTCAAATAAAAGGTTTCCGAGAAACATTTTAGTAGAATTTACAGCGTTTTGAGTATACACTCCTTCAATATCAAGTAGGTGAAGAGTTATTTACAACGCTTACATTGAAATTTGGAAATGACATAAGCCAATGCAAAAGCTATCTTAGATACGGTTTAAAATCAAAGTTAAAATACGCTGAGAATAATTCCAATTTCCTGACAAATCCGGTGGTTTGCATATTGATAGCAGGAGACTCGCCCTAGTTGATGAGAGCCTCTGTTATGGACAGTACCGTAGTGTCGGGGCACCGCATGACGATGCTGGTGCAGGCCTCCATGCGTAAGTACCATCACGGGTACTTAGTCCGTTATGGGTACGTAGGTCGCTACAGGTACGTTGGTCGCTACAGGTACGTAGGTGGCTACAGGTACGTAGGTGGCTACAGGTTCGTAGGTCGCTACAGGTACGTAGGTTGCTACAGGTATATCGTAGGTCGCTACAGGTACGTAGGTCGCTACAGGTACGTAGGTCGCTACAGGTACGTAGGTCGCTACAGGTACGTAGGTCGCTACAGGTACTGAGGTCGCTTCGGGTACGTAGGTCGCTACGTGTACAAAGGCGAGTTTTAATAGTACGGCCCCAGGTCGATATATACGGCCCCAAGGTGTGGCCCTGTAGACTGCATGCCGTGACGCATTTCTAAGCAAGCCAATGCAGTGGTCCCCCTTTGAATTATTGTTCTAGCTGTGTAGCCTGGGTGGAGATGTTTTAGTTTTTTTTTCAAGTTTTAGGTTTCAATTTATTTTCCCTGACTACAATTTTGGAATTGTAATTTTTGGAAAAGATTATCGCTTTCTCTTAACTTCGTATGGTTCAAGATTTTTCCGTTATACGAGACTGGAAATTTGGTAAGGTTATCGTAGCGTTAGTGCCTTGCATGTCAATGCCGCGTTGAGTGAATTGTAGCATCGGAGTTGTGGTGGAGTTAGTATATACTTAACGCCATAGGCATAAATCTTACCATTATTTGCATAGATTTTAGGTGCAAGTTGTGACATGATTTGTAATTAAAATTTTGCAAAATTTTCATGATAAAATTTTGAAGGTACAATCTTGAGTGCTATTATGTCTCCAATTATACTAATATCACAATACAAGTCAAATTTTGAGTGTTGCTATCATGACTAATTTCATTGTTTACATGGCTAGTGTCCTAAAGGGGAAATTTAGAAACGTTTACTTCATAGCTATTGCATTTATTTTGTGCTAAACTATAAACTATGCAGACGCCTATAAACCATCCAGGTAACAACAAACAATAAAGATTTCTACTAATTTTTTAAAGGGCGCCTAAAATATTTTGGCCCCAAGACACACAAAGTCCGTGGAAAAATTTTTTGTCTTGTAATCGCACCCTAACGTGTCAAAAATTGAGCCTCTGGCATTTTCGTTAAAAATCGTACGAGTAATTTTTTTGAAGGCATGCTAAAAGGATTCATTACCTAAGTTTAGCCGAGTCTTACCCTTCTTTTTAATCTCATGGCCGCATTAATTTTTTTTTGTTAATAATTTAAAGGATGAACTTTCATTGGACGCTAGTCTTCATTCATTCGTGGTTAATTGAAATTAAATTAGCCAATTCGATTAAATCATTTGAAATTAATTTTGTTGTACGGTAATGTAACTTTAATGGAAATCTATTATAATTCTAAAATTATTCTCCCTCTTTACATGTCACCTCTGTATTCAGTGAAATGTTTACCGATTTTAAACATTATATCCTATATGGATTTTTCCCGAAAGCTTTCAAAGTATTCACACAACAAAAAACATTTTTGTGCCCGTAATTTTACTCGTGTAATTAATTTTTTTCTAATTGTAGCTTCTAATTTGCATGACAGGCTTCGAGTCGACGTGAAAAGATTCACATTATCTTAGCACGGCTGCATCATTCATCGCGGCATTTATTTCATCGTATTTTTATACACAAACGTGTCCCTATATTCGTTGTTTTATTTCCTTGCCCTCTGAAGCAATATTTATTATATTCTGTGCTCTTGGTAATCATTTTTAAAATATCCACGATATGAACGCACCATTTCAAAATGATTGATTACGCTGTGGATATGTTTAAAAATTAACATAGTATTTAACAAATAAAATTCGTAACTGTTGATCATCTTAAAACACGAAATTTGTGAAGGATATCTGCTAAGGAAATGAGTTTTTCTTCAGATTTTCGAGATCAATCTGTGAAATTTCTTCATCTGGAACTAGAACAATGCCATCAGAGGAGCAGTTAATTGACCTCACGCTATATACAGTTCGGTGGCGTTCGCAATGTAAGTAAATGTGTAAGTAATTCTTTCTGAGATTGTTTATCCGAATTAATTTCTTAATCTTGTTGCTATTGCGAAAGTTAATGTAATCACGTTACAGTTCACACCAGTTGCCTCCGCACCAAATGGGGATCAATTCAGTTTACATCCTTAAAAACTCTCGAGATATAAATAGATTGTTATAAATAAATAATTGCTCTGTTTATGAGGTTTAATGTTATAGAACCCTCTTGAAAACGCAAACGAGTGGAGGGTGGAAAGAAACGCACGACAACGAATTAAAGTTAATTATATTGATCGTGATAGTTTCGAGCTGTGTCGCCTCAACCGCACCCCGAAGCAGCGGCAAACTTCCCGAGAACGTCGAGAGCGTTGGAGCGCTGCCGCTGCACCGCACGCGGTTAACAAGAAGTGAATGCCTGCAATTAATGATTATAGATTTTAGAATATTAGGATTGATCTTAGTCAACTGAAGAATGATGCCAGGAACATAGTTCTGGAAGCTATATATATATAAATTAATCATTTATGGGATATAACATAGAACATTCACTTTTATAGTTCACGAGTGGGACAAGCATTAGTGATCACAATGTGTGGGTTGACTAAATGAACTGAAAGTAGAGGGTCGACCGGCATGTCACTCCAAATCCGTGCACTGCGACCCACCTCTACCGCAGTAGGCTTGCATCGAGTTCCACAAACGACGCAGACTCCAACAGTCAACGTAGTCGGCCTCCTGCGCGCCGTTGGGTGCCAGCGGCTCCATGGAGTGCCACCTCGCTGACGGAGTTGACCGATGAAGGACTAGCCGCTCTCCATCCTTACGCGAAGATCGAAATACACAGATGAATAGGAATAGAAATAAATAAGATAAGAATAGGGGGATTTGGGGATTGAGATGCGGAGTTTGAATTAAGGGGTGGAGCTCGAGCCGCCTAGCACGCATGCGCGGGACCGGGGGAGTATTTAACAGGAGGTAGCG
>NW_025942269.1:0-412 GCF_000764305.2 Hyalella azteca
GTTGGCCATACCCCAATTTTCGGGGGTAAGGGGGTACGGCGGCGGTGGGGACGACGATGGGAGGCCCATGTCACCAGACATGGCGGGCGGCGTTGGCGGGAGGCCCATGTCACCAGACATGGCGGAAGGCGGTGGCGGGAGGTCCATGTCACCAGACTTGGCGGGCGGCGGTGGAGGGAAAACTAGGTCACCAGACATGGCGGGCGGCGGTGATGGAAGGTCCATGTCACCAGACAGGGCGAGCGGCGGTGGCGGGAAGTCCAGGTCATCAGACAGGGCGGGCGGCGGTGGCGGAAAGTCCAGGTCACCAGACTTGGCGGGCGGTGGTGGTGGAAGGTCCATGTCACCAGACATGGCGGGCGGCGGTGGCGGAAAGTCCAGGTCACCAGACATGGCGGGCGGCGGTGGCGGG
>NW_025942269.1:1366-38645 GCF_000764305.2 Hyalella azteca
TGATGTGCAGCATTACTGGGGTGATGTGCAGCATTACTGGGGTGATGTGCAGCATTACTGGGGTGATGTGCAGCATTACTGGGGTGAAGTGCAGCATTACTAGGGTGATGTGCAGCATTACTGGGGTGATTTGCAACAATACTGGGGTGATATTCAAAATGACCAGAGTGGTGTGTAGCATCAACAGGGTAATGTGCAACGTTGCTAGGGTGCTGTTCAGCTTGAACAAGACGGTGTGCAGCATCAGAAACATGACCTTGGTTATGTAAAGCATCACCACGGCGATGTGGTGTGTTAACAAGGCGATTCGCATCATCATCAAGGTGATCTGATTTGATCTTTGTGGGTTGATGAGGCAGCGCCTTGCTGTCAACTTCAATATCGATTTTGTGCTCCAAATCTTTTTTCTTCTCACTGCATTGCTGCTTCGTTGCTTCTGGAGTATCTTCAAGCCAGATCAAAATTTCTGCACACAACTTGAAAGCAGCAGAATCATGTCCGAACTTCTCTCTGAGCTTTTCCTTTTGGTCGACGCAGAAAGTTTCAAGATCATTGATGGCATTTTCATTTTCTTTAAATTTTGCTTCATCATCCAGGAACGCTTCATGATGAGTCAAACAAGTTTTTGCGCGCTTTTTGTCCGATAATAGCCCCCTAATAGGTAAATGGCTTGTTTTCCCGCTAGAAATTACTTCAATTTTAACAATTCCACTTTCATCGATCGTAAATAAAAGTCCGCCAGATGGAGGAGAACGGCCGAGCTGTCCTGCTCCTATTGTCGTCAGTACAAAGGTTTCAACTCTTTTGTCATCAATCTCTGATATATTTTCATAAAGGCTCATCCCTTTATCATATATGTGTTTCCAGATGTCATTTGAAGTTTGGAAATTGAATTCGCCCGGAATACTTGCTCCAGTTTCAACAATTTTCCCTGACTCCGCATCCGCCTCGAACCAGACACGTCTGGACAACACCTCCTGCACCTCGCGTGGCGTTGAGCAGCACAACTCGGCAGCTCGGAGGGCAGCGCCACAGGCAACAGCCTCGTCTTTATTGAGCGAGTGATCCAGAGGTTTTCTTAATGTTTTGGCAATGAGACTTTCTACAGTAGGAATACGCGTTGAGCCTCCCACCAACACAATTGTTCGAACTTTCACCCAATTTTTTAATTTTGCCCATCGACGCAACGCATTTCCGAGGATTTCAAACTGGCTCTGGCAAGACTCTTCCATTTCTTGCCGGGAAAACGTAGTTGTGAAGTCGATGCCGTGAGATAATGAGTCCACTTGCAATACGTAAGAGGTAAGAAGCGTCAGATTGAACTTCAACTTCTCCATGGCGGTTCTCAACCTCACCAAGGCTCCAGGGGACTCTTCGAAACTTTTTCCGTGTTTTTCTTGAAATTTTGTGACAATGGCTCGCATCATGCAGAAGTCGATACGGTTTCCACTTACCGCTAATCCTCCATAAGCTTCTAGAACTTTAACAGTCCCGTTATCAATGGAAAGTATGGCAAAGCTGAGTGAACTAGCACCGAAATCGACGACAGCAACGCAATCTTTTTCCCTGGGGTGCTGGTCCCAGTAAGCGATTGCAGCGGCGGTGGTCGAGTTGATCAGCGTGACATTCTTAAGGCCGGCGATGCGGGCCGCATCGAGAGTGGCTTGTCGCTGCGCGTTGCTGAAATTTACGGGGACGGTAATGACGGCGTTTGTGACCGGACTTCCTATATCGTCTTCTGCCACAGATTTCATCTTGGCGATAAGTAAGGCAGTTATTTCTTCCGCATGTAACATCAACTCCTTATTCCTGTACTCGATTTTGAAGGCGGCTGAGCCTTTCTCGGTTATTAAAAATTCGGGAAGGAGATTCATCATAAATATTTCGCCAGTCCGAACCTCATTTCCAGTTATGTATGCCAATTCATTTTTCTGGATCTTCTTGCAGCTCCTGCCGATGACGGTCTTGACGCCATAAAAAGTGTTCTCTGGGCTGAGCGCCGCCTGGTCCCTAACATCGCTGCCCACGAGGCTGCGGGAGTCGGTGAAGGCAACAAAACTCGGAGTGGTCTTATCGCCGTGAGCGTTTGGCAACACCGTCACCGCTCCAGCGCGCACGCTGGCAACACAGCACTTGCCTGCGCCCAGGTCCAGCCCGATGCTGACCGCGCCTGACATCTTCCTGCAAGGTAATTAGTTTAGTGGCCAAATGTCAACTAGCGCTTTAGCTATTTAGCTTACACCTCCGAATGTCAAGATGAACATCACAAAATAGGTGGACGGTATCAGAGATCGAAAGTTTCTTAAATCATAAAATCCTTCATCATCTAGACAGGGCGGAAGGTTTCAAGTGTTCAGCCCGCTGTAGCTGGCGCGAAAGAAGCAGCGTTAGCATCTCAAAGAGACGAAGTGACAAGTAAGGAGGGGCAGGTGAAAAGCAACAGAAACGTAGACACTCGTACAAGAGTTCGCTAACACGGGACGTCGGCCGCCCGCACTAGAGAGGCAGAGAAGGGAAATGTAAGGAATTCTCCCTAAATAATTACTTAATGTAAGGAATCCTCCCTACATAATGACAACCCCACAACTGAGACCTGCAGTCAGAGAGGATACAAAAGACAAGGTTGAGATTCGGGTGCAAAATAGCGACATTATGAACAACAATTAATTGGAATCAACTGTAACATCCCCAGAGCCCAACACGTACCGGCGTTTCCCGTTTAAGGGGACCGGCTACCCTAAAATTTTCAATTTCGGCGTTTTCCGGTTTTTGTGCTCATCTTAAAGCTTACTTTCTGACGCATCGAACGGTACCAGAATAATCTCTCTACGTCGAAAAATGATTTCGTGACAGCTCCCCAAAGGAGAGCTTTTGTTTTGAGGCCACTTCAGTAAAGTCTATGGGATTAATTCGAAGGCTGGACACACTAAAAAGGAACGTCTGACGTAAAGCGGCCAATTATGGCATTATCTGGTGCTTATACTTATCTTAAAGCTTACTTTCTGACGCGTGTAACGGTACCATAATCATCTTTCTACGTGCATTTTTACATACACAACGCACCGTGGAACAGGGGGCGGTACTGGGCGGCCTTCAGTAATCCCTATGGGAGTAATTCGAAGGCGGGACTATAAATACAGCCTGCTGTCGCCAAAGCAGTTAGTGCCCATCATGACAGCGAGGTGAAAGGTGTGCAGCCAGTTGTTCTATGCCTTCCTGACTTGGTTTGAGGCTTAGTTACGGTATCTAGGCTACGTTACGACTCTTTTACGTCGTTTTACGTGCCGCGCGCCAGTTTTTTGGGCGTGGTGAAAACCTCCTATTGCTCTCACGGCAAACCTATATCCTCCTACAGTTTTCAAGCTACAGCAATGAGACATATACCATTCGATTCGTAAAGACCATACCAATCGATTTGAACATCACTTTTTTGAATTTTCGTCTGGTTCGTTTTTTATATGGGGGAGAAGGGGGGGAAGAGGGGGAAAAATGAGAAAAATGGGAAAAACGCGCATAAAAAAACTATGGGGAAAATGAAAAAAAAACATGTTTGAATCGATAGGTATGGTCTTTACGAATCGAATGATACATGCCTCGATGTTGAAGGATGATCTTTGTAGAAGGAGATAGATTTTCTTAAGTACCCGTTTTTAGCCGTTTTCTATGAATTTCACATTTTCTATCAATTTTTTCGCAAAATTTATGGAAGAAAAATGTTATTTTTTACATTTTACGTATGTATGTGAAGTTTCATGATGATCGGATAATAACTAGAAGTTTTTCCGGAGGGTAGCCGGTCCCTTTAATTTCATGAGTGTTACTTTTTTCATTTGTCATTGAAACAAATGATTTCATTTCGAACAAAAAGATGAAAAAAATGAAATTCGCAGCGCACAGTGTATAATAGGCACGAATTAATAAGTCCGATATTCACACAAATGAATGGTTGCCGAACCATTGTTGCGTAAACCAGCATTGTGAGCACAATTGTTGCTTTGAGTGAAAAAACAATACATTTTATATTGTAATAGTACATGCAACATTGCACCAATACATGTAACTGGATACTAACTCTATCTTAACCAGCGTAAAACTTAAAGGCACCATTTTTGAAAGGAACTGAAGGGTCTCTTGCAACCTGATTTTCCAGGTATCGAGAAACAGCCGATTTTAATTACATTTTTCGTGGAAAAAGCGCCAAATGGAAATAAAAATACGAGGAAAACAATTTTACAATGAAGATTGATGGTGACACTATTAAGGCGTATTGGCTAAAAAGTGAACCGATTATTTATTTGTTGTTCAGTTTGGTCTTGAAGCATTGAATGATCTTGCTCATGATAATCTTCTAACGCGTTGATCTTATAGAAATGTGAGATCGAATAATTCAACAAAAGAATATTTTATTCAAGTAAAGCGTAAAACTGCGTTTGTTTATCAAAATTTTCATCTTCTCAATTATTATCAAAAACTTTGCAATAATGGAAGTTACGTATCGAACTAACAATCGTTTTGAAGCTGAAGACCATTGACAAAGTATTCAGATTCAGAAGTAATTCTACTCACATTTTTGAGCAAATTATCGCCTCGAACTAATGCATTGGGCTTTCGGTACGATGCTTGCACCAGCTGACTGCACCATAACCTCACACGTCAGTCATATTCTTAGCACTGATACTGGCTATCACCTGAACACGTCGCCTCCTACGACTGCAAACGAAGCTCGATATGTCGACACAAAACAGCCTATCATCTTGTAACTAATACTCTTATAGACATAATATCATTGTAAGGTTTGTTCGGTTCGAGGAATTTGAATACACAACTTTTCTTGAACTTCTTATCAAATTCGGTTTGTGTGAAACCAAGCAATAGTTTATTAATTGCATATAAAAATGATATTGCACATGAGTAGACGAGTAAAATGCTTTAATTCGAGCACGATCACACTATATCTAAACACGCTTGCAAATATTCAGAACATAATTTCTAATTAAAACACGTACCAAATGTTTTCTTCAGTTAGGTAATTTGAGAGCCAGCATAGAACTAAAAACAAATACGTGGATTAAAATGAGATATAACTGAGTTGTGCACGACATACACGCACCGTAAGAACGATTGCACCCAAAAATTTACGCTTACATTACCCGCGTACATGTGCTGACTGGGCCATTGAACGCCCAACCAAGACAGTGAAGAGATGCAAATTGTTGTCCCCACTTACCATCCACCGTTGACAACGTCTTAACAAGGCCAGGCGAGTTCATGCCTACTAGAACGCTAACGTCGACGTTCACGAAAGCGAATGGTACATCTTGCAAATCGGCAGATTCTCGACATCTCCCTAATTAGGAATATCGTGTTTAGAAAGAAAGCTAGTTGATGAAGGCTTCGTAAATAAAATTTGAATTGACCTTAATTTGCTACTATCTATAGGGGAAATCGCCAAATTCATCAAAATTTCAGTCTCTAGTTCCTTCTTTTGCGTTTACCATGGTGCTCAATAGGACTTTGGTGGGACGAGTACAGGCACCCAAACTGTTCTATAATATCTTCTCCTATCCAGCTATCTGACGAGTGACAGTCAAGAGCATCGTTCACGGTGACGAATTCCTCATTGCCGATCCTAATTTTTACGACAATGATTGGGCAGAAAAAAAATTAGTAGTCTTACCCGCCCCATCGACGTAATTTGATATGGGAAGATGATTTTATTATAAGAGATCTTATAAGAATTATAATCATTATTATAAGATCGCTCCATGATATGGGAAGATCAATTATAATGCTCCGACGTCCTCGCCTTTTTTCTTAGGCCAATTATTAGGACGTTTCAAGTAGGCATGTGCGATCATGAATTCATTTCCAAATTCTTCTCGTAGCAAGGTTCTGACCTGCAGCGGGTAAGCAACTTCGGGACTGCACCCTGCGTGTAAAAGTTGCATTATTAATGCAACTTTTAACCAGCTTCTGAACTTCGCCCGTTGTAAACTGTTCTAACTAAACCAGTCTGTACAAAAGATCGAAAATCTCGTTTCGATTATTTTATCGAACTATCGCAGAAACTCGTTGAACCTTGTCACGTCAGAACCGCCAAAGACTTCCAAATCACACCTGGGCAACAAGTTTTGTCGCTGGTAATAATCAAATTGCTCGAGATCTCGTTCTGCCTCATTAGAACCAGAAGAAGCAAGTGACTTAGTGCAGCGCGAAAAGAGACTTTCGGAATTCGTGCCGCTACGCCACGATTAGATCCAGCAACTTCAGTTATGAATGTACTGATGAACAGCGACCAAATAAGGAACAGCTATATATTTTATCGAGTTCAGTCTCTAACACCTCGTTCTCAATTTCGGCGCGTTCAACCTCAAATCTTCTCTTCAAGTCCTCCAATGTTGCCTGCTCGCGCCTTAGGGTCAATTCCTCACACCCTAGAGCTTTCGTCTTTTCGAAGAGTTGTCTATCGGCGATGGTCTCAATCCTTTTTATGCCAGGCGAATTCGTCCTGGGGCCGTATTATCAAAACTTCGTAAGTACGCAAAATCGACTTACGAGTGGCGTAAGTGCTGACTTGATGACGTGACTCTAGAGGTGGTATTATCAAAACATTTGCGCGGGAAGATACGTAACGTAACTGTACGCCTGCTCGGAGATGTCGTAAGTGAAGTTCCCCACAAGTTTAGAGTGTCTGCTGAAGCGATAGGAAACTATTGATTTACTAGAAAGTAGCAACACCTTGACTTGTGATAGAATTTTGTCAATAATCCGACAGCGCGGATTATACACGCATAGAATGATGGCTCTACTTGTAATATCTCCACTACTTGATCGTGCAACATTTGCACGATCAAAATATGTGATCGTGCTAAACAGTGCTATTGGAAAAAAAATCAATTGAGTTAATGCCAGGAGCTGATTTTGTTTTCCTTTTACGTTATATTTTACAAGCAAATGCATATTACGTTATATTTTACAAGCGCGAAAGCAAAGCTTTCGCGCCCAACTCTCATCATTCATTCCTTCTAGTCGGTATTTTTTATCTCTGCCAACCATAATTTTTTGCTCCGTACACAGATTTCTTCTTCAACCAGCGCTGTTTATTAAAAAGAGTTCACAACTATTTTAGAACGGCTTTTTCTGGGCCAACAAGGAGTTATACCGACAGACAGCATTCGATAGTCGATACCATCGAAGGCATCGATTCCCGCCATCGAAGTTCACAGAATGTAAACAAATCCAAAGCCTCTGATTGGTCAGTTGGCCAGATGGTTTTGATACTACGCTTTTAGCTAAGTCTTACGTACGAATGTTTTGATAATGCCAAAATTAGGGTGTACTTACGTAACACGTAACTTTTTTGTCGGAAGTACAAAAAGTTGCGAAGTTTTGATAATACGGCCCCTGATGACGAACTAGAGGCAGACGAACGATATGAGTGGGGAAAAGACCGTGACGCTGGTCTGTGTTCGACATCAATTTACGATGAGAAGTGATGAGTTCTTGATTCGTAATCGAAAAGAATTTATTAGTTATTTGTGAGGATTAACTCACTCGATAAACTCCTGGCTGTCGCAGGATTCGGCTGTTCAGCAACTCTTCGATCTCATTATCCTTTCTCGTCGCAGCGCCAAGCTTGTCTGACGGAAGAGTGACGTCACAAACAGGGTGGAGTAAGAAGCATTGTTGGCTCTTTTGACTTCGAAATCCTGACGTACTTCTATGTGAAACTGTAAGGTAGGTTCGCTTGGAGGGATTTGAATACGCGAGTTTTCTCGAACTTGTTAAAATCGGTTGCTGTCCCTCGACCCCAAACAAACCCCAATCACCCACAACCGACCAAATCATGCGCAAGCGCATGCGCCTTGTCATCTCCTATTTTTTTCCATTTCTCCCTCTTTCTGGCCGCTCAGCGCCACCTCTTGTTGTTCTCTTCCACTCTTTCCTAGTGACACCGCAATAACAACAACAACAACAATGCGTGCCACTGTGAAACAATTCGAAGATCACAACAGTAGTAAAATATTTCATTACTTGCATACATATAAAAATTGTATTGCACAAGAGTAGACGAGTAAAATGCTTAAATTCGAACACGATCACACAAGGTCTAAAAACGCATGCAAATATTCAGAACATAATTCCTAATTAAAACACGTACCAAATATTTTCTTCAGCTAGGTAAGTCGAAAGCCAGCATAGAACTAAAAACAAATACGTGGATTAAAATAAGCTATAACTGAGTTGTGAACGACATACACGCACCATAAGAACGATTTAGCTGAAAAATGAACGCTAAAGGATTTAAATTCAACAATCATCAAATAGAAGAATATATTGGGAAAACGTAATTTTACCTCCAACGAGCTAACTCCGTTCATTAACTGCTATTCATCGAAACCTAACGATATGTCACATGGAGGTTAATATGGTTAGCGTTAGAAATTTAAAAGCGAAGAAAACACCACAAAAATTTAGCATATCTCTTTTGAAAACGTTTCGGAGACCAGCTCCATCGTCAGTTCGATAAATCTAGAACACAGATAAAGGTAGAAAATTAGTTTGGAGTTAATAAAAAACACAGAAGTTAAAAACCTAAATTTACAGACAAAGGGCAGAATAATAAAGTAAGTACCTATCTATTCACAATTTCTAATGGATAAGAACTATAGGCTGCATTTAAACTAGGCCTCTCTTTAAAAATATACAATGATTCCAAAATACGCAGATCGGAAGCCCCAGAACTATAAGCTAAAACCTTAAAGTCTGTGTCGGACACTGGAACGTTGCACTGTTCGGCGTGAGTGCGCACAGCCGAATGAGGAGGGCGCGATAGTAACTACCCAGCCCTATAACTCCTCCCTCTATGCTCAGCGACCCGAGTGTAGAAGTTGCGTGCCGTCATCCCGACGTACGCAGATGCGCATCGTGCACAACTAAATTTATAAACTAGGGACGATCGCATATGAGAAGGAAGGAAATCTTTGTACCTAAAAAAGAACCTATTTTGAAATTATTCACCAGTAAGATACGAAGATTAATGTCCGGGAAGTATTTCATAAACAAAACTTTTAATTCTCTTGACATAACTTCGGACGCATGGCCGAAGTATGGAAGAGAACAGTAAACAACGCTTCTACTATCAGGCTCTGGTTAGCGTTACTGATGTAACTCGACTGATGACGTAACGCGACTAATGTAACGCGACTGATGTAACTGATGTAATTTCGCGTTACTGACTGATGTAACGCTACTGATGTAACGCGACTGGAACGCGAAGTTTGCGTTGCCCACGAAGCCGGATTGCATTGAACTTCGCTTACCATTAATTTTTTTCATTGCAATCTACATATTTCGATTTCCGAGGCATGAAAGATTCAAATCAGACAACAGTAAACAGTTAAATAATTTTAGAAATAACAATAACATTGTTCAACTGTGTAGAGCATCAACTACCTTTCACTCTCCGTTTTTCCCCCTCACACTACACTTCACTCTCCGTATTCCCCCCTCACACTACCCTCCTTGTCGCGTATGGTTGTGTATCGCGTATCTCACCATATCTCACCTGGGCTCAGGCAAGTGCTGTGTTGCCAGCTGGAGCGGTGACGGTGTTTTTTCAAACGCTCACGGCGACAAGACCACTCCGAGTTTTGTTGCCTTCACCGACTCCCGCAGCCTCGTGGGCAGCGATGCCAGGGACCAGGCGGTGCTCAACCCAACCAACACCGTCTATGGCGTCAAGACCGTCATATATAGGCAGGAGCTTCAACCGAAATCAGGAAATAGAATCGGCCCATTCAGACGGGAAAACGATTTGGAGCAAGTTTCATTTGTAGTGAAGAGCTGCTAGCCTGCGTGTGAAGAGCTGCTAGCCTGCGTGTAAAGGACTGCTAGCCTGCATGTAAAAGCTGCTAGCCTGCTTGTAAAGAGCTGCTAGCCTGCTTGTGAAGATCTGCTAGCCTGCGTGTGAAGAGCTGCTAGCCTGCGTATGAAGAGCTGCTAGCCTGCGTGTAAAAAGCTGCTAGCCTGCTTGTAAGAGCTGCTAGCCTGCGTGTAAAGAGCTGCTAGCCTACGTGTAAAAAGCTGCTAGCCTGCTTGAAAAGAGCTGCTAGCCTACGTGTAAAGAGCTGCCAGCCTGCTTGCTTGTAAAGAGCTGATAGCCTGCGTGTAAAGAGCTGCCAGCCTGCTTGCTTGTAAAGAGCTGCTAGCCTACGTGTAAAGAGCTGCCAGCCTGCTTGCTTGTAAAGAGCTGCTAGCCTGCGTGTAAAGAGCTGCTAGCCTGCGTGCAAAGAGCTGCTAGCCTGCTTGAAAAGAGCTGCTAGCCTGCGTGTAAAAAGCTTCTAGTACACGTGTAAAGAGCTTCTAGACTATAAATACCTAATATAGAGTTGACTAAGTTTTCAAATGAGGAATTCATACACATGCATCCGATTTCAATTAATGATTTTCTCTAATTGCTTGAAAACGAAAGTTCATTATCTTAAGTTATTGCCTTTTGGAAGAAATTGCTCTAGGTTGCACGAATTTCAAATTCATTTAATTTTTTTCTCGTTCAATATCTTTTTCTTGAATCCACGTGGATGGAACTAAACCCACGTAGATAAAACTGAACCCATGTAGATCGAACTGAACCTACGTAGATCGAACTGAGCCCTCAGGAGTTTTGAAGAGAGCGAAATTTCAAAACTTAAAAATATGGAATACGCTCCATAACTCAGCCACGCACTCATTTTTAACTCCTTCCTCTAATTATGGGTGAAGGCCCCATCTATTTGATGCCATCTATCAGATGCAGGTTCGTTCTACTTCAATTAGGATTGTGGAATCACCGCTCGAACTAGTTGGTGAGGAGAACTTCTGTTCCTGAATCACATTTTTTAATATTTGGTTAACGTTTTTAAATTTCTTTAAGTACAGCACCGCTCCATCACTTCTAGGTGCGGTTATGCATCGGCTAGCCATGAATTACGACTCGAAGAGCTAAAAAAATTCCGTCCATTTTCAATTCAGTGATAAATTTTGACCATTATAACTGAGTCCAAATATTAAAATTAGATGAAAAATCAGTGAACGCAACAATCGACGGCGTAAGGCGATCGCCTTGTTCGTTTACTATGATCTCCACGCGCCCGTTGATAACGACCCCCACGCACGAATTGCTCGTGCCCAAGTCGATGCCAATCGCGTAGTCTTGTTTCGCCGCCACCTTGAATTTCGCTTAGACGGCCGGGTCAATCTGAAATTATGGCTGGTTTTTTAATTAAAAATGTTCTCAGGAGGGATATTTCTGAAAAATTTGTATGTGAACATGCTAACTAGCCTTGTTCGTACTGTGGGTACACTCGTCATAGAGCGATAAGATAGGATATAGCATGCACATATTCCACCGACTCCAACCTAGCTCAACTCAAACTCAACCTAAAATAAAATTATTTAACAAAATATTTCGCTTCGATATTTATGCACCACTTAGAATTAGACTGAAGACAATATCTTCCACTTCTTTGATAATAAATGTTGATACTGCAAATAATGTCAACGAGATATTATCCAGGTAGTCAAACGAATAATTTCAGTATGAAATAATGCTAGTAAACATTCAGTATGAAATAATGGTAGTGAATTACCATCGAAAATTCATTTATTTGTCGACTTATAGCATACAATTTTTTTCTATGAAAAATCTTGAAATTCAGTTAAGAAAGCCGTGTCGGGAACGAATATTGATATAATATAATAGCGGTGTAAGCGTTCCTCAGGCAGTTAAACCGTCGCTAATTCAGACCATCGCAGAACATTCACAGCTAGTTGCGGGTCTCGAACACTCAACTCTGCTTCAATTTTGCGTTGCTCAGCCGCCCAGCTACCTGGCCAGAACTGTTGCAGGTAGCTGGGATCGAAGGCAATCTGGGATCGATTACTGGCAGAGCAGTGATCCTTCAGCTAGAATCTCTGCTAAAATCCTGAAACTCTAAGCTGTAACCACGGGGCCACCCTGCCCTGTTAAATGTTAATGATGAAGAAAAATACAATTATATAAAAAACCTGAGATCACAAATGACACGCATTCTTGTCAAGCAACCTTGCACGAATGGCACGATTCGATTACCCCAACAAAATTCGGGGACCGCTTAGGCTTCGGCCGAATAGTCGCTACACTCGGCTCAAAGTTATTGTGGGTCTGCTTGGCCACCTGATCAAAACGAGTTTCTGGTCAGAATCCTTTTCCCGACTTTATATAGTCGCCTGAGAGCATGACAAGTGTCGGCCGTGCCGAGTCATACCGAGCTTGCAAGCTGTCCAGAGGCTGCCCTTCGAACCTCGTGCCGAAGCGGACAAGAAAAGCTTATTTACGTGCTCCCCTAGTCCTAGGCTGCCCTAATTCAGGGTGGCGCACTGCTCAAAATTTTGTTAGTGTTGAGGAGCCAAGGTTCATATCTCCATAAATGCATTATCTCTAATAAATTATTGTCCCGGCACTATAACCTTCACTTTTGAAGGAAATATCCTACAAACAATGATGTCATAACTACAATACACATGTAGATGATGTAGTATTCAACAGCGTAATTTGTTATTTATACATCGGTAACTATCCATTTGATGATGTGTAGCATTCATTGTTCAATTCAAAGTTGAACTCGTTTACAGCAACTATATATATACACTGTACAGTACAGCACAACTATACTTACAGCACGACCGTAGGTCGTCTGTAGTGTATACATTTTCCCTTGTTTTAAATACAAAATCCAATTTCTAATTCTAATAATAACGTGTTATTTCGCCAATAGTTGATAATTGCGAATCTGTTAAAAAATCAGCTTTGTTGCACTAGTCTCAAACTGTAATCTAAACTAAAGAAAATCTCATCTTCAGCTCATATAGTTAGTAATAACAACCCTAAAAGCGATCGTGATCATGTTAATTGAAAAAAACCAACTCACAAAAATTTTTTTATAATATATCAAAGTTACAGAATAAAATAAAATCAGAACTAAGGCTCTTACCAGCTAAAGTTACGTGAAGAGAAAGAAAAACTTAGTTTTTCCTGATATCGAGCATTTGTTGAACTCGACCATTTCACGAAAATGTTCGATGCATAGCAGGAGAAGAAGTTTTTTTCAATTTTCAATCCTTAAATTTTATTGAAGTTGCACTTAAAAAATTTTGAACCATGAATGAAATGTGGACGACTCAGTAGCTCGCCAGGCCTGATCTGACGCCCATACCAGAACTAGGTGCTGAAAATTCCTCCAGTTTTATTTCTGCGTAAACTCAAGGGCACTGAGAAAAAATATTGTTGTTACATGCGATGCATTCGGAAGATATATCAAGAATGACGATTTGAAGGAACATTTTCCCAATAAATGTTCCCGGGTCAACAGTACCGAGTACATTCGGTAAACGGATGGGTCATTGTGTCCAAATAGTGACAAACTTTCTTACTCCCAGTACAAGCAGTGAGTGGACGTAGCACTGATACAGTTACTGAAATTTTTTACTCAAATTTCATTTGAATGCTTTTGTTTGACGCCTTCTGTACAAACTATTTAATCAGTTTGAAATAACGAAATAGCAGTTAGGTAAATTAATTCGATAAAAGAGCATTCAGATCGCTTGCCAGTTTAGATTCAAGCATTGTTCTGTAAAAAAATTGTGAAAGGCGAGGTGTTCGGTCTACAAAACAAGCAGCTGAATAATTATTCGAAAATGTAAAGTCAATTAAACACTATTTATCGATTATTAATTTATTCATACAAAAACTATGGTATTCACAATGATGTCCAGCAAGATAACTAACATAAGGAAAAAGCAGAAAAAATTGCAGAAACCATTGGTTCCTTTAATCTTAGGCCGAGTTCACGCCATATACTGCCGGGCGCGTGCCAGGCATAAGCCAGTCACGGTCCAGTCCAGGGTTGCCAAATGGCCAAGTCCGCAAACAAAAAAAGGCCAAAAATGCCAGTAACTCAATATATGCTAGAATATTTGTAGGTTCCGGTGTAAAAATTCCATTTCTTTCGTTGCAGTTTTTAAAATTTAAATAGGAATTACCCATATCATAAATTTTAACCGGGCAACGCAATTGAAAAAAAACTAAATCGTGGAATTTGCTGGCAAAAAGACCGTCTGCATGGCAATCCTGGTCCAGTCCAATATTAATAAATACAGTTCTGTAAAAGAATTCACACCAGCCGTGCAAGGCACCTGCCAAGCCCATGGCGTAAAGGCTTCTATGGAAATGCATTATAGAATATTGGAATGGACCCTGACTGGCACTGGTCCGGTAGTATGGCGTAAACCCAGCCTAAGGCTACGCCCAGACTAGAAGCGTTGACGCTGACGCAGGTTTACACTTCAAGCAAAGCAGCGCTGCGCTGCGCGTCAAGTGATAGTGGTCACAGTAAACGCTGAACCGCTCAGCATACGGCCAGCCAGTGCGCATAAATGAATGTCAGCAAGATATTAGCAGAAGTTTTATTAGATAGAGGTTTTCCTGAGAAATAGATAAATTTATACATCACATATATACACCATGGCACACCAGGCGCTATTCAACAAAGTCCACATTAGCAGGTGAGCAAGTCTCCCACTTAATATGGGTTATCAGATTACGGGTTGTTGGAAATGAAAGAAAAAACATTTGCTTCGCATTGGATTGTTACAACCACTGATATTAAAATTTTGATACATTCCTTCCGTTTCTTTCATACATGAAATATTCATAGTAAAGGAATCTAGCGCCTATGGGACCACACATTAGTCCAAATGTTCGATTCACAACGAATGGAACACCAGGAATAGGATTTAATTCTTGCACCAAATAAGGAAAAAAAATTCTCAGGACAGGACGGTATTGCCGAGTTTATACATACGCCTACAGCCCTACATACATATCAGGTATAATAATAACCGTAAGAATATTTAATACACGAGCCAATTCATTTCAACTCTTTAGTCTTTCTTGAAGACTAAGCTCTGATGCGTGGCGCACAGTGAATATACCTTTAGGAACGCGCGATTACATAGAACTTGTGACACAGAAGACCTCCTGAGGGGCTTTTTTGCCCAAGTATCAGTTTTGACACAGTTGATATGCGGTACAAAAGTGAAGCTAATGACATTATTATTATCATCACTTGACCTCATTTTACTGAAGTGAAATATTAGTTTATACATATTTATCGTTATTCATAGTTCACCCGAGGTGTCATGAATACAATACAAGAACTCTCCGATAAATTGTGGAAGTCGCGCAGCGATGAGTATAAAATGACGATTAAGTATAAGAATTTATTCCATCTACGGTACAATAACACTAGAATGCGTTTAAAGGTATCCAGTCAATCATGGTGTTTCATAAACTATCCATGAGCAGTGCAATATGGCCAGATGGTACCATCAAGTTCAAAGTTTAGAAACGCATTTTTCGTGCAATTTTAAGAATGAATGCAGATTTTGAACAACGAAACTATGTAGGTATCAAGAACTTTGTAACATTGGGCATAACAGCTTAACATTATTATCAGAATTTCGTTTCTTGGGGAGATCCAACCTATGACCATGTCGACCCCACGCCGAAGCAAACCTTGCTCCTTTCTATTATTCAAGCTGCTATCTTCACTTACGCGGTCACTGCAGTTGTCGAGATTCAAGTCTCGTTTAATATCTTAGAATCTCCTTCAGCTTTTCGTTTTCCCGTGTGCCGACCTTGCCCAACACCAGCTTTGTTTCGTTCCTTTGATCGTTGATTTTGCATCTTTTTCGAGACTGCAGCAGTATTTTTATAAACAATAACTGGGGTATTTTGCAGTTTGCATTCAGCCGCAGCTTTAGGAAAAGTTTTGATATCACCCATGTCATTTCTAACTGAAGTTCGGAGAAAAGGAAGGGTTATAATCACTTAGAAGGTTTTCGGAACGACAGTCGAGTTGGGTATGTAGATCTCTTTCCTGGATACAGGTTTCACTGCAACTTTGTCCACTAGAGATTTTATCACAGAATGATCCAGGTTGCTGAAATTGATCTTTAATTGCTGACGAGACTGCATTACAATTAATAGATGTCGTCTCACCCGAAGTTCGCGACGGTGTGGGTGCAGGAACTGGTACTGGAGTCGGACCAGACCGATGCGGTTGACTACGCCCTAGCTCATGCAGTGTTGGTTCGCTTGGAAGATTGTGTTCTTCGTATTTCACTCTGGTATCAGTCAAACTAGTGGGTCGCCCCCGGTCTTTGGTAAGCGGTTGTGCAAGTGCACGGTTGCTCGTGTAAGTATCAGTACTATCTAATTGGCATGCCTCTTGTTCAGCGGGTTCAGTTGGCAGATTCTTGCAGTTGAATACAGAATATATTTTGTTCGCTAAATCAATTCTTTTCTGATCGCATTCTTGCTTCGTTGCCTCCGGCGTATTTTCAAGCCAAGTCAAAATTTCTTTACACAATTTGAAGGCAGCAGAATCATGTCCGAACTTCTCGCCGAGCTTTTCCAGTTGGTAGAGGCAGAAAGTTTCAAGATCGTTGATGGCATTTTCATTTTCTTTCAATTTTGCTTCATCATCCAGAAACATCTTATGATTACCCAAACAAATTTTTGCGCGTTTCTTGTCCGATAATAGGCCCCCAATAGGTATGTCGCGTGCCTTCCCACAAGAAATTAGTTCAATTCTAACAATTCCACTTTCATCGATCGTAAATAGAAGTGCACCCGAGGAAGGTGAACGGCCGAGCTGTCCTGCTCCTATTGTCGTCAGTGCGATGGTTCTAACTATTTTGTCGTCATTCTCCGATATATTTTCAAATATTCTCATCCCGTGATCATAGTTTCGTTTCCAGATGCCATTTGAAGTTGGGCGATTGAAGTCGTCCGGAACTCTTGCTCCAGTTTCAACAATTATCCCTGACTCCGCGCCGGCCTCAAAATTAATTCGCCTGGACAACACCTCCTCCACCTCGCGCGGTGTTGAGCAGCACAGCTCGGCAGCTCGGAGGGCAGCGCCACAGGCAACCGCCTCGTCTTTATTGAGCGAGTGATCCAGAGGTTTTCCTAAAGTTTCTGCTATCAGCTTTTCTACGGCAGGAATACGCGTTGAGCCTCCCACCAACACAACTGTTCGAACTGCAGCCCAATTTTTGGATTTTGCCCATCGACGCAAAACATTTCCGAGGATTTCAAACTGGCTCTTGCAAGACTCTTCCATTTCTTGCCTGGGAAACGTAGTTGTGAAGTCAATGCCGTGAGAAAGGGAGTCAACTTGCAATGCGGAAGAGGTAAGAAGAGTCAGATTGAACTTCAACTTCTCCGTGGCGGTCCTCAGTCTCACCAAGGCTCTAGGTGACTCTTCGAAAAATTTTCCGTGTTTTTCTTGAAATTTTGTGACAATGGCTCGCATCATGCAGAAGTCGATACGGTTTCCACTTACTGTTGAACCTCCATAAGCTTCCAGAACTTTAACAGTCCCGTTATCAATGGAAAGTATGGCGAGGCTTTGTGAACTGGCACCGAAATCAACGACAGCGACGCAATCTCTTTCTGTGGGGTGCTGGTCCCAGTAAGCGATGGCAGCGGCGGTGGTAGAGTTGATTAGCGTGACGTTTACAAGGCCGGCGATGCGGGCCGCGTCGAGAGTGGCTTGTCGCTGCGAGTTACTGAAATTTACGGGGACGGAAATGACTGCGTTCGTAACCGCACTTCCTAAATTATCTTCTGCTACAGATTTCATCTTGGCGATTAGTAAGGCAGTTATTTCTTCCGCATGCAACATCAACTCCTTATTTTTGTACCTGATTTTGAAGGAGGGTGAGCCTTCCTCGGTTATCGAAAATTCAGGAAGAAAATTCATCATAACTTTTTCACGAGTCCGAATCTCATTTCCGTCTATATATGCCAATTCATTATTCCGATTCTTATCAAAGCTCCTGCCGAGAACGGTCTTGACGCCATAAAAAGTGTTCTCTGGGTTGAGCGCCGCCTGGTCCCTGGCATCGCTGCCCACGAGGCTGCGGGAGTCTGTGAAGGCAACAAAACTCGGAGTGGTCTTGTCGCCGTGAGCGTTTGGCAACACAGTCACCGCTCCAGCGCGCACGCTGGCAACACAGCACTTGCCTGAGCCCAGGTCCAGGCCGATGCTGGCCCAGCCCAACATCTTCCTGCAAACCAGAAACAACAATAATATCATGCGACTTGGAGAAAACAATATTTATGAGATTAAAAAAAAAAATCCGGTAAGTTTTACCGCAGGTCGGAAGAAAGGCATACTCGTTAGAGCAGTAAAATCGGGGCATCATGTGGCACGAGAGGAGACCGATTAATTTCAACACTGGTTCAGGTTAGAACTTTAACCTGGAGAATCCCAACAAATTGGCAGTCATAATAACCTCGAGGAAGGATACTAATTACCGAATGACAGCCTTGAGGAAAGTTCATATGCCCAGCTACTTAATTAACGGGCATTAGTTTCCGCTATATGAATTAACATTATCGATAATGAACATCGTTATCGTAAAGTAGCGACTGACAAACAAGTCTCAAATTTAGTAGATGTATGAAGTAAAATTGGAGAGTAAAACACTCTTCATGAAATGTCCAAAACAAGCTGTGAATTGCAAATGTAATTATTACATTCGCGTTGAGACTGATTTGAATGTGTAACATGGATTCCCCCCCCCCCCCCCCCCCCCCGGGGAGGATCGTACTTGCGTGTCGGTCGCAACGTAGCGGGACATGTATGCTACATGAACGTTATTACAAGTCGCTAACTGCGGACCCTGAACGTTGGAGGATGATGAAAAAGTTGAAGTATAAGGGGCTAAAGATAGTATTTCACCAGTCGAGAAGTGCATATAACTCGAGAAAGAGAGAATCTCCAGCTACCTACAAACTAAAGGATTCGTCCTGACATTGAAATAATTTTCAAACTTATTTTAAGCTTGGATATTAAATTGCATCCACTGTACCCTTGATTTGTACTACTGTCAGTTCCAAAGTTCAATTTCAAGTGTTGCGAAACCTTCACCTTCTTGATAATGAAAATTGTATTTTCGAAACGCAGCATTCCAATAATATGTCATTTGGTAACCTGCTTCTCGATCCCCCGGCGCCAGCAAGAAGTTTGTTAACCTCTTTGAAAAAACAATTAAGATTAATGTAAAGCATGCTCTGGTAACAAAGCAAAGTTCAGACTTGCATATAAGAAAAGCTTCTTCCAAACTTTACCAATTTGACTCGAGAAGTGTATATATATATATATATAACCAACATTGAATCACATGCTCACAGTATGTCCGATATCAGGCTTGAAGCGTTGAAAGTTGTTAGAACTATTTACGGATAAACAAAGCAGCATAAATTCACAGTGAACACGAATCTAGAAAAGAAATCAGAGCCCAGCTATCAACTAATGTTACGTGCACCCAAAGGAAGAGAAGAGTTTCTAAACTACTTATGTTAAGTCATAGTCGCAGAAGTACGGCGACTGAAAAGAAACAGCGCGGTCAAAAGTAGGCCCGCTACAACATAATTATCGTTTGGAATTTCGTTCACAGCAACATCATACAAACGCAACACATCATGCAAATTATTTTCTTTCGTTATTTTAAATGTCACAATAAGAATTTCACCCCATGTCTATTGCTAACATTGATATGCGTAACTAAATACTTCAAAAAATTCTTTACAAATCTTTCACCCTAAAAAATAGAAAGTTACCTCAGGAGGCTATTTATCACCAGTTCGGAACCACCACTCGTATTGAAGGCTCTGGTGATTATGAGCTGCCGATTAAGTTATGAAGAAATGCAAGGTAAATTGTGTATGAATTATACTAAATGGTGAGATACCCTACAGCACCATGCGCGACAAGAAGGGCAGTGTGAAGGGGAAATACGGAGAGTGGATGGTAGTGTGAGGGGAAAGATGGAAAGTAAATGGTAGTGTATGGGGAAATATGGAAAGTGAATGGTAGTGTGAAGGGATATCAAGGAGAGAGAAGGGTAGTGCGAGTGGAAAATGCGGAGAGCGAAGGGTAGTATGAGGGGAAAATACGGCGAATGAAGGGCAGTGTGAGGAAAAAATACGGAGAGTGAAGGGTGGTGTGAGGGGAAAATATGGTCAGTTAAGGGGCAGTGTGAGGAGAAATACCGAGAGTGAAGTGTATTGTAAGGGGAAAATACGGAAAATGAAGGGGTAGTAGAGAGAAAAATACGGAGAGTTAAAGGTAGTGTGACTCCCCTTATCAGAATTTTCCTCTCACACATGTGTATTTTTCTCTCACATGAATTTTTTCGCGCATGTATAAAAACTATCCTCTTTATTCATATGCAAGCGTCCCTAGCTTATAAATATAAGTGTGTACGATATGCACCTGCGTACATAGGGATGACGACTCAAAATCTTTATTCTAGGGTCGCAGAACATAGGGGCAGGAGTTGCAGAACTGGTCACTCACTATCGCGACCCCCTCATTCGGCTGTGCGTGCTCACGTCGAGCAGTGCGATGTTCCAATTTCTGATAGTGACTTAAAGGTTTTAGCTTTATTCCGGTGTTTCTGATTAGCTCATTTTAGAATCATTGTATATATTAATTAGAGGCCTAGTTTAAATTCAGTTTTTAGCTCGTACCCACTTCAAATTGTAAAAAGATACCTTCTGCCGTTTAGTTTATTTGTTATCTTGACTGTTCTAATTACTGATTTACTTGTGTTCTACAGTTCTTGAAGTGCCGGTGGAGCTGGACTCCGAAAAACTTTCTATAAAGATATTATGAATTTCTATGGAATTTATTTGCTTTTAAGTTTCTACTGAATATTCGATTCAAGCAAAAGAGTGTCATAATAACTTGAGCCTCTTGCAGGCTTGTAACTTTATAGTCCATATGCCACACCATAAAAATAGCACCAAATATCGAAATAATGTAGCAATAAATTGTATCTAGAGTTCTCAAGAAATATTCTTGTGTAAAATGACCAGCACACTTATTGATTATAATAAACATTAGTTAAATAGTTTCTACGCTTTTCTGAGAATGATGGAGCAAAAGCTCCCTGATAGACTGGTAGGTTGAAATGTTCGTGAGCTGAAACATTCCGGTCACCGACTGTTATAATTTAGTCAATGTTCAAATATTCTAAATTTAGCCTAAGCATCATTTACGCAACGTTCGTGTTTTATATGAGACTGAGTGCAATATTTAGTGATTATATTATTGAACACTATAGAGCCTCGTTACTTATGAAAAATAAGGTACTTGCACAATGCATTAAACGCAGGCAGTAGAAGGAACCATCAGGACAACTGATCCACGATACTCCAATACAGCGATGGTTCCAAGTGCACCGAGAAGATATTTAGTTCTCATTGAGGACGATTTAGAGTCAATGTAATCGTACATCGTTCAGGGATCTTGACAACCATCACCGCATCTCACATGGTATTGCATGGAATGATAAAACAATTCAAGTAAACTAACTGATGGCAGAAATAAAACTCGCTGGCCATATAATCCGCAAAGTAATAATTATAAATACGGAACGTTCTTATGACATGGACATTTTCAGGAACAAAATCTTACATTTCTCGACTGAATATTCATATGAAGAACTATATTTACCAACACTCATAAGCTGGACAATATAAACTGCCACTAAGGTCGTAAAAGCACATAGTCATTCAACACAAAACCAAGTCAAGTAATAGAGAACATAGAATGTGCATTACAGTATAGGTATTTGTAAATAAAACAACTCAGACGTCAGAAGATGATATATAATAAATCTAAATCTCAACCGATTATTTGTTTAGATATTTCATGACAAAAAGAATTCGTGATATTGTTCATTGAAATCACAAACACAAGACAATAACAGAAAAACTACAGCTGGGAAGGCAGGAGCTACAGCGGTATAATTGCTGAGGTGCCCAATAATACCCAAACCCTGAGACCGTCGCAATTTTTAACCATCTTGGAGCGGCTCTCGATGAAAACTGCTTTTTATAAACACTTCTGCTGCTGTGTTATGGTTATTGTTTCTTAACATTGTTACGTTTGTAGTTTCTTAGCGTTGTTATTGTTGTACTTTCTCAACATTGTTATGGTTGTAGTTTCTTAGCATTGTTATGGTTGTAGTTTCTTAACATTGTTATGGTTGTAGTTTCTTAGCATTGTTATGGTTGTAGTTTCTCAACATTGTTACGTTTGTAGTTACTTAGCATTGTTATGGTTGTAGTTTCTTAACATAGTTATGGTTGTAGTTTCTCAACATTGTTATGGTTTAAGTTTTTTTACATTGGTTGTAGTTTCTTAGCATTGTTATGGTTGTAGTTTCTCAACATTGTTACGTTTGTAGTTACTTAGCATTGTTATGGTTGTAGTTTCTTAACATAGTTATGGTTGTAGTTTCTCAACATTGTTATGGTTTAAGTTTTTTTACATTGTTTTGGTTGTAGTTTCTTAACATTGTTTTGGTTGAAGTTTCTCAACATTGTTATGGTTGTAGTTTTTTAACATTGTTACGTTTGTAGTTTCTTAGCATTGTTTTGGTTGAAGTTTCTTAACATTGTGATGGTTGTAGTTTCTTAACATTGTTTTAGTTGTAGTTTCTTAACATTGTTATGGTTGTAGTTTCTTAACATTGTTATGGTTGTAGCTTCATAAAATTATTATTGTTGTAGTTTCTTAACATTGTCATGGTTGTAGTTTCTTAACATTGTTTGGTTGAAGTTTATTAACATTGTTATGGTTGTAGTTTCATAACATTGTTATGGTTGTAGTTTCATAACATTGTTATGATTGTTGTTTCTAAACCTTGTTTTGCTTGTAGTTTTTCAACCTTGTTATGGTTGAAGTTTCTCAACATTGTTATGGTTGGAGTTTCTCAACATTGTTATGGTTGAAGTTTCCCAACATTGTTGTGGTTGTAGTTTCTCAACATTGTTATGGTTGAAGTTTCTCAACATTGTTGTGGTAGTAGTTTCTTAACATTGTAATGGTTGAAGTTTCTCAGCATTGTTACGGTTGAAGTTTCTCAACATTGTTATGGTTATAGTTTCTCAACATTGTTATGGTTGAAGTTTCTTAACATTGTTATGGTTGAAGTTTCTCAGCATTGTTATGGTTGTAGTTTCTCAACATTGTTATGGTTGAAGTTTCTCAACATTGTTATGGTTGTAGTTTCTTAACATTATTATGGTTGAAGTTTCTCAACATTGTTATGGTTGAAGTTTCTCAACATTGTTATGGTTGTAGTTTCTCAAAATTGTTATGGTTGTAGTTTCTCAACATTGCTATGGTTGAAGCTTCTAAACATTGTTATGGTTGTGGTTTCTCAACATTGTTATGGTTGAAGTTTCTCAACATGGTTATGGTTGTAGTTTCTCAACATTGTTATGGTTGAAGTTTCTCAACATTGTTACGGTTGAGGTTTCTCAACATTGTTATGTTTGTAGTTTCTCAACATTGTTATGGTTGAAGTCTCTTAACATTGTTATGGTTGAAGTTTCTCAAAATTATTATGGGTGTAATTTCTCAACATTGTTATGGTTGAAGTTTCTCAACATTGTTATGGTTGTAGTTTCTTAACATTGTTATGGTTGAAGTTTCTCAACATTGTTATGGTTGAAGTTTCTCAACATTGTTATGGTTGTAGTTTCTCAACATTGTTATGGTTGAAGTTTCTCAACATTGTTATGGTTGATGTTTCTCAACATTGTCATGGTTGTAGTTTCTCAACATTGTTATGGTTGTAGTTTCTCAACATTGTTATGGTTGAAGTTTCTCAACGTTGTTATGGTTGAAGTTTCTAGTCTGTCTGACGCAGAAATGGGCTTGCAACAAAGAAATTTTCATATTCGACGCATAAATATTTTTCCGTCACTGCAGTTGAATCCTAAAAATCGTAGTTCTGACCTCAAACCAGCATTATGCGGCTTTTATTTACGATCAGCAAGTAACGTATAATTCACTGAAGGCGGGCGGCTTATGTGTCATTTACAGTAATTCAGATCGTAAATTTAGTAAACTTGATGTAATTTTTGATTCCTAGAGGCCTTAAGCGTAAATGTGTGCACTGCAAATGGTTTTAACTAACTTGAATTTAAAATTTTCTAATCAATTATAAATGGGGCCGTTTTCGGCTTTTTCTGTGAGCTAAATTGACCTTTTCCTCTTGGCCTCATTTGGCAACCCTGGCTCGTACGATAGCTTTTATCAGTGTCCGTTTGATGACTGAGGATTGAGGTAGTGATTCAGTCAGCTGATGCAGCTATCGCCTACCCACTACTACCAAACATCAATTCTACCAGTAAACGTAAGAAAACTTTTTAGTTAGATTCTATATAGGAAGTATTGATTATAACTTAGCTAGAATTTCTGACGGTAGTGCAGTTACCCACGTGTCTGACGAATCGTTTTCATTCTATATACAGAGGGCGAGACCGTGAGTGTTTGTATCAGGCATATCATCGTTGCTGCTTGTGGTGATGATGATGGACGTTGTCCGAAGATTTTTCAGTAATTTGCACCAACTCCGGATCTGACCTACGGATTTCTCTGGGATGAAAATCGCAAATGCAGGAATAAATAAACAAAATCCATAAGAAAGTTGATAACCGACGAATGCTTACCACAACACCAAAACAAGTCACTTGCATTGATGATCATACGGCAGCCTAGCACCTGATGGTCATGCCCCGCTAGATGAATCCATTGTTTTAAAGTTTCGAGAATGTAGGAGATGAAAAACATTGTTAATGAATCATTTTTGTTTCTGATGGTTTAACCCTTATTGTCGGATTTAAGCAAAGGTATTTGAATGAATTTTTATCACAGGCGACGTTTTAGGTTCATTTATACTGAACACCAACTTCTACAGAACAACCAACTGTACACCAATTACCTCTGGACTGAATGAATTGTATTTATTCGTCAGACACGGACTACTACGAGCGATCCTATTTGCTCTCAACTATTGAAAAATACCGAGGTTCTGTTTCTCACCTGCGGTAAAACTAGTCGTGTTTTTTCAACGCTCTATTTCCTGATTTGACTTCCATCTGAACCGTATGATATTAATGCAAATTAATATTCACAGGAAGATGTCGGGCGAGGGCTGGACATGGACGCAGGCAAGTGCTGTGTTGCCAGCGTGCGCGCTGAAGCGGTGACGGTGTTGCCAAACGCTCACGGCGACAAGACAACTCCGAGTTTTGTTGCCTTCACCGACTCCCGCAGCCTCGTGGGCAGCGATGCCAGGGACCAGGCGACGCTCAACCCAACCAACACCGTCTATGGCGTCAAGACCGTCCTTGGTAGGAGCTTCGACACGACTCTGAAAATATGACGTTTTATTTCAATGGAGATAACCAAGATCCACTGTAAATGAATGAAAACCAATTTTGTCGGATTTCCTTCCTGAATTTTTTACAGATAAGAACGGCTCTCTTGCCTTTGAAGTCGAGTACTGAAATAAAATTGTAAGGCTACGCGCGGAGGAAATAACGGCTTCGCTCATCGCCAAGATTAAGTCGGTAGCAGAAGATAATTTGAGCAGCGAGGTCACAAACGCTGTCATCTCCGTGACGTGAATTTCAACAACGCACCGCGACAAGCCACTTTAGATACGGCATGCATTGTATTGGCCTTAAGAATGTCACGCTGATCAACTCGACTACCGGTGCCGCCATCGCTTATTGGGACCAGAACCCCGGAGAAAAAATTGTGTAGCTGTCGTCGATTTCGGTGCAAGCTCTCTCGGCTCTGCAATAGTTTCCCTGAATAATGGAGCAATAAAAGTACAGAAAGCAGTCGGTGGCTCAACAATTAGCGGAAACTTAATATATATGTGCATGATGAAAGCCGTCATCAAATCTTTGAAGACGAGCACCAGTAAACCTTCAAAAAGCCTGAAAGATCTCTGCTGAGGTTGAGGACCGCCACAGAGAAGTTGAAACACAACTTATCACTTCTGACTCCTTCCGTGATGCAGGTAGAGTCGATATCTCATGCACGTTATCGATTTCACGAATATCATTACCAGGAAAGAAATGGAGTATGCGTGCAGGAGCCAATATACAATCCTAGAGTGTGCGTTGTGTAGATTGACCCAGTAGAGCATTGGACTAAACTGCGAATACTTGTATTGGTAAGATGCTCAAGGCGTATTTTTGCTGTTGAATCGCTAATTGCCAAAACATTAGGAAAGTCTCTCGATCACTCGCTTAGCAAAAATGAGGCAGTTTTCTGCGGCGCTGCCCTCCGAGCGGCCAAGTTGTGCTGCTCATTGACTCGTAAGACGGAGGAGATGTTGTCCAGCTGGGGCCGTATTATCAAAACTTCGTAAGTACGCAAAATCGACTTACGAGTGGCGTTGCTATGACAACGTAATACTAGCGGTGGTATAATAAAAACATTAGCGCGGGAAAAATTGGCGCTGGAAAAAAATTTAGGCTTTTAGCTAAGACTAGCGTACGAAAGTTTTGATAATGCCAAAATTAGGGTGTATTTACGTACCACAGAACTTTTTTGTCGTAAGTACAAAAAGTTACGAATCTTTGATAATCCGGCCCCTGGAGCATTTGGTTCGCTTTAGTTTCGGAAAAGCGAATACTTGTCAAGTCTGAAATCCCTATACCAGATGAATTGAAATCAGAGCAGTCAAAGTAGACGTGGAAGTATCTAGATAGTACTGGGATGAACATGTTTGAGGATGTACCAGTGCTGGTCGGATAAGGGTTTGAAATCTTCGTAATTACAACAATATACGAGTAAAATCGCTCCAGCCTCAGCGATTTTGCTCGTATTGTTGTAACTAAGAAGATTTCAAACCCTTATCCGATCAGTACTGGTACATCCTCAAACATGTTCATCCCAGTACGAACGCCGACAGTGGAATTTTTCAAATTGAACTGATTTCAAATTGAGTAACACGATTTATAAACTCGAAGGCTATCACTCGATGCAATCGGGATATATGCTTGCTTGAGTCTTCATAATAATTCTAGGGAAGATGAAGCAAGACTGAAAGACAATGAAAATGCAATGAACGAACTGGAAAATTATTGCATTGACCGTAAGGTCAATGCTGCTGCCTTCAAGTTATCTGAAGAAATACTAATTTGGCATGACAATACAGCGGAGGCAACTAAACAAGATTGCAATGCGAAAAAATTAGAATTGGAAGAACACCACCACCGCAAACTGACCGAAAAGAAAGTCGGCAGTCATGCCGCTGCTTCCAATAACGGCGCGGAACCTCTACCATCAATGGCTGTCACATGACCTCAGCCTGTTGGAAATTTCCGAATGTCTGAGGCAGGAAATTTTTTAGAGTTCTTTTTCTCCATACCTATTGCTGGGAATGGGTTTGTTAAGAGCGTTGTTGACTGTTAGACTTAGTGGTGTTAACATCCAGTTAATTGTTGCTCCGGCAGCATTGTATGCAAAGCCATCCATACCTAATTTCTGTTTAGTTTCAGTGAACTCACTTTGGTGTTTGTTTTACATATTTGTGTAGAAAATAATGTTCGCGCTTTTTTAAATTAGAAGGTCGGCTCATGTAGCCAATATTTCCCAGCATTACAACAACCTGAACATCGAGTTGCATAACAAACCATAGGTAGATTAACTAGGAATCGCTCCAACCTCTGAGAATAATTTTAGGAATGTAATTCTCCGATCCTCCAGTGAATTAGCATAACTACTTTATTTTTGGTTATAAACCTTTAGTTTACGTTTTAAAATTCAACGAATAGAAATAGAACGCTGGTAGCAAAGAAGTAAGGCTTCGCAAGTGTTGGTACCCTTGTTCTTCCTAACACTTATGTAATTTAGCGCGCGACATTTTTTCCTGGCCCAGCAGAAGCGGAATAAATAGTCTTCACAGGTTAAATGAAAGTCTATTATCAAATTAAATCGGAAGTAGTTCGATATGTTGAAGAAATGTTTATATACCTGCAAAACCACGAACGTTCAACGTTGTAAGGGCAAATGCTTATCCTAAATCTTATAGACGAAGGCAAAATGATAACCTGGGCCTATACTTTCAAAAAAGGTTAAGAGATCGTAAGTTCATCAGCCAATCATTGACGGCCTTGCATGCAAAATTCACCAATTATAGACAAGAAAATAGAACGTAAGTACTTACGTTCACTAAGCCAGTTTTGAAAGTATGGCCCCTGGGCTTGCTGTTACGTGCAGTTCTATAGAAGGTGCGTTACAGCGGAGCTGGTACTATTCATTTGAGCGCTCAGGTTTGTAATGAAATTTCGCCCCCATATTTTTGGAAGTCATCTTCTAAGATTCCTGCATCACGGATGCATAGAAAGATTTCAGACCATGAGGGCTCGACGTATTAATATTTGATGTGTACCCGTGAATTTGGGAATGGCTCGCTTCAGTAATGCATGGATAAGTGTTTTCATGAAATATTTATAATGTTGGGCGAAGAGATTCACCTTAATCGAAAATTGGGTTCCTAAAATTGGTTAGCTGGCAATACGGTAACAATCTTAAATCAGTATATACCACTAAATAGTGGTTTTAAAGCTTGCAACAAAGAGAAGTCAAATCAATTAAGGTAAGCAAGTGCATCGTGCAATCGCAGATAATGCTTTTCATTGTTTTTCCTTGGATAGTAACTATACATAATAAAGGAATTCTTTTGGAGATTTACTTAGTTATTTGAAGCCTGGTGGTAGGCAGGATTATGTTGAGCAATTGAAATGCGTGTTATTTGTTGTCACTGACATTTCTGCATGGCGCGAGGCACTAACAGATTTACATTAGATATCCATGCGGCATTATATGGCTTCCAGACTTGAAAGTTTTCCGTATAGGATTTTTAAATTTCATAGGTATAGATTAGAATGAGTATAGGTATCTTGGATTTTATGAGTTTTTAGATTTAATGAAACGTGCATAAATTTGAACAATTCATTAACTTGCAAATTACTTGTGTAATGTATATAGTATAATGTATATAGTCGCAATTTCAGCGCTAATTAGGACATAGGCCTGCCGCCGATAATCAATAATTGATAACGCCGAACATTCACAGCTTGTTGCGGTCTCGAACTCTAGACTCGTTGCTTCAATTTTTGCTGTGCTTAAACGCCCGGCCTCCCCGCCGATTCTGACCAGAAACTGGCGTTCAGAGCTGGGATAGAACCCGCTTCTCACTGCTCCAATCCTGGTACACGGAACTGTAACCACTGGGCCACCCTACCCTACTTATAGGAAAATCTCTAATCAATACTACTTACAGGCAAACCAATACGTGAACTATACTACTTATATAGGCAAACCTATAATCCTACTTATAGGCAAACCTGTGATCCTACTTATAGGCAAATCCGGGGAAAACTTCCAATGATGTTGCCAAAAGCAGTTGATATCGCAATTATTATGCAATTATAATTGCAAGAGTTACAAACTAGTGCAGTTATTTCATGCTCTAACATGTTACTCAGTTCCACAGAAATTAAAGTGCTCCAATCAGAATGACAAGACTCTCGATGTAACTTCGAGACAACTTGTTTTAGAAGAAAAATTATAGACATTAATCCAGCAAACTAGAACAGAGGTGAGCTAATACACTTTTATACAGTAACTTTGACGCCTTCAAGATGGCTACGAATAAAGACTACGCAATCGGCATCGACTTGGGCACGAGTAACTCGTGCGTGGGAGTCGTCAGGAACGGGCGCGTGGAGATCATCGCCGACGAGCGAGGTAGTCGCCTCACGCCGTCGTTTGTTGCGTTCACTGAAGATGAACGACTTATTGGCGAGTCGGCCAAGCTTCAGCGCACTGAAAATCCTGCCAACACAGTATACGAAGTGAAGAGACTCATCGGTCGTAAGTTCAGCGATGAAGCAGTGCAGAATAAACTCCCTCACTGGCCATACCGCGTCGTCAACGCCAGCGGCAACCCCAAAATCTGCGTTCAATATCTCGAAGAGGAAAAATTTTTCACCCCAGAAGAGATTTCAGCGATGGTGCTGTCCAAAATGAAAGAAATCGCCCAAATATTCCTTGGATGTGAAGTTAGGAAGGCGGTCATTACTGTACCTGCGTACTTTACGGACTCTCAAAGACAGGCTACAATTGATGCTGGTACCATTGCGGGTCTTGAGGTACTGAAAATCCTCAATGAACCTACCGCTGCCGCCATTGCCTACGGGGAAGACACGATCGTCGCCTATGAGACAAACATTCTGGTCTTCGACTTCGGCGGCGGGACTTTTGATGTAGCGGTTCTGAAAATGAAGAAAGAAAACTACGAAGTCAAATCTGTTGAGGGGAATAGCCAGCTTGGAGGAGGGGACATAGACTGTCGCGTTGGTAAATTTTTGATAAATTCAAGGAGAGAACAGGGCTGGATGTATCTAATGAAATGAAAGTTCAAGCAAAAATTGTCAAAGCTGCCGAACAGACAAAGATCAATTTGTCAGTTCGGAAGCAGGACAAAGTTCAAATAGAGAGCTTGAGTAATGGGCAAGATTTCATCTTTGTTTTGACCCGAATCAGGTTTGAATTACTTTGCGAAGATATTTTTACAGAAACTATGCAGTGTGTGGACAGAGCGATTACCAATGCGGGGCTTACAACAAACGAAATTCACGAAGTAGTCATAGTCGGCGGTTCCAGTTGGATTCCCAAGCTCAGAAAAATGCTAGAAGAAAAATTTCCAAACAAGGAAATCAAAAGGACGATCAACCCTGCGGAAGCTGTTGCTTATGGCGCAGCTGTCCAGGCAGCCATGCTCAACAACGACCGAAGTGTTAAACACATTCAGCTGACAGATGTGACCCCGCTGTCCCTTGGCAAGGCTATTATTGGTGATAAAATGAGCATCATTATCAAACGAAACTCTAAGATACCGGTCGAATGCACTAGGAATTACACTACTGTCGAAGATTATCAAAAATTCGTATTAATCAAAGTTTACGAAGGCGAAAGTGCAGTTGCCTCGAGGAACAATTTATTGGGGGAGTTCAGGGTTGAAGGGATCGAAGTGGCCCTGGCTGGGGTACCCTCAATCGATGTAACTTTTTCCCTAGACAAAAACGGGATATTGAGTGCTACTGGCGTGGACCGGAAGACTGGAGCCCGAGGTCAAGTTACCATCTCCATTAATAAAGGACGTCTCAAAAAGGAGGACATTAAGAGAATGATTGTAGAAATGAAGGACATGGAAAAGCTAGAGATTCATAGCCATGCTTAGATGAATGATTTTGCTTAAGTGGTATCGTCGATCGCATAAAAGAAGTCTTCTAGAAAAGCTCAAAAAAGAAAGTCCCAAGAGTTTACGATGTATTAATAAGGCTGTGCAACGAGTCGAGGCTTGGTCGGAGTATCACGACTATGCAACCAATGCGGTTGCATCGAGACTTTCTCTGAACTCCTGGCTGACTTTACCATCTAATTACTTTTTTTGCAACTTTACAGCAGCACATGAAATGCTAAAGCAGTCCGGCTGGTGAATTTATCGCTTGGAACCCTTCTATTTTGCTGTTTTCTTTAAGCATTATGCAGTAATTCAATTGTAACTAGTTATAATAAAGTTGCCTTCCCATCCTAAATTGTTTCGTGCCATCTTTTGTCCGATTACTGCTTGTTACGAGATGACATCAGTGTTATTTGTTTTCCGTTTCTATGCTAGATTAGTCCAATAGCGGTTTGTTTCGCGATAGCCGTGCTTAGTCCAAGATTCTTAAAAATCTGCCCAATTTTTGTAAGGCATTATTCGTAAATAGAATTTTAAATCGGCACGATAAATTATGACTAGCATTCCGGTTAAGGAGGTACGTCTGCATTCCGGTTAAGCAGGCTCGAGCTTCAGGTTCAGTATGATAATGGTATGTTGACCAGTATGGTTGTAGCCGTGCTATTCGTCCGTCTTTTGGTTACCAGGGGTCGGATAACCAAAACTATACATCTTTTTATACGTACGTACAAAAAAATACGTGTAGCGTAAGTACACCCTGATTTTGGCATTATTAAAACTTTCGTACGCAAGACTCGTCTGTAAAGCTATTATCAAAACCATCTGGCTAACTGACCAATCAGAGGCTTTGGAGGTTGCCGTGTCAGCGGCACCAGCGTAGACTGACTAGGGAGCATGCGGAGAAATGTGTTGGACGTTATCCAAATAGCAATACACTTGTTACGATCATTAATCAAAATTTCTTGTAATCGTGGCGAAAAATTGCACTATTCACATTCAAAATTAGAAGGCTTTGAAAGAGACCTAAACTGTAAAAAATTTTACGAGTTGGAATTGGGACTGTCAGAGAAAGAAATATGTGTACGGAGCTAAAAGAATGGTTGGCTTGTCAAACTCCATATAATTTTGAAATAATGGAATTTTGAATCCATATTTTTGAATTATTATTTTAGTGAATCCATACAACTCTTGGACATGAATATCAACATTTGCTTGTAAATTAAAACGCAAGAGGAGAACAAATTAGCTTCTGGCATAAACTCAATTGAAATTTTTTTCCTTAAAGCACCGTTTAGTACAATCCCTTATCATACCCAAGTCGAATCATAGATTAAATTATATTACAATTCAACTTGTTGATACTAATTTATTAATTTCATATTGCTTCAACACTAAAAATTCATACGTAACTCCGCTTACGACACCTTCGAGCAGGCGTACAGTTACGTATAAATTATTGTACCTAGTCTCCCGCGCAAATGTTTTGATAATACCACAGCTAGAGTTACGTCATCATATCAGCACCTACGCATCACGTGGGCTACCTAGCTGTACATCAAGTGGCTACCTGTACGTAGCAACGTTTTAATAAACCGGCACCATGTTCACGCTGGTGAGTAGAGTGTGCAGCGTTCCCTCCCGGCTTTTTTTAGATCAGCGTTTGCAGTTGCAGTGGCCAATAATTCGTATCGTGAGTTTTTAAAATGCCAAATTTTATTTTCAGCTACCTGTCTTTCATTTCGATTTATTAGGTGCCACCGTGGAACCTTACTCGATTTTTTTCAGAGTGGCGGAAAAGCGTATTGTCCGATAGTTTGGAATGACGTCTTTCTATTTTTATACTGCTGTGAAGTGCTGTGACGGTACTAGGCAGTAACTGACGCAACGCCCGTGGCTTGGATATAATTTATATAATTATATAATTACTAGGCAGTAACTGACGCAACGCCCATGGCTTGGAAATAATTTATGCAATTTTATAATTACTAGGCATGAACTGACGCAACGCCCGTGGCTTGGATATAATTTATATAATTACTAGGCATGAACTGACGCAACGCCCGTGGCTTGGAAATAATTTATGTCTTTCTTCGTGTTGCTTGGAATAACGCTGGCATATTCCTCAATAGCGTTTTGCTCGTTGCTTTTATGATTTTAGGGTTAACTTTCAATTTATTCTTTCGTGCATTTGTTGGTTATTTCTACCTATACTGTACGTACCTGGTTCTCAACTGAATAAGGAAGAAAGAAAGAAGTCTAGTTTTCCTCATTGGTCGAATGCAACAATAACTGACGCTGGATTTTTGAAGGGCGAACAGGCAGCTCAAATCCCGTCAAGGCTCAATGGAGAGGACAAGCGGATGTGTCGAGGCTGACTTCGTCAGTCGTTGACACTCAAGGCCTCGAGGGTCATGTTTTGCATTGATGAGTACATGTAAAATTCACCAAACGTGACCATTTTATTAGTTAAGCAATAGGCTCTTACTATTGTCCGGCTAGTGAATTTATGTAGCATTTATAGTAAGGGTAGTATTTACGTGAGTAGGCCACCTGATGGGCTTCAAAATAAATAATTTGGGGACCGCACACAGAAATAAATGCACTTCAAATTTATTTCTATAAATAATAAAAATTATATATCTCCCAATAACCTGCAAGCCAAACGAGTTCGGGTGCGGTATCTATGCCTCCCTACGTCAGTTAGATGCAATAAAACATTACAGTGCCTCGGCGGGGAAGGCGAAATTTACTTGCCCAGGTGAGAGAACCCATGACAGAACTCATTATAACATTTAGTTGATGATTTTTCCCAATATGTAGTGAGAAAATCTGGGCAATCTGCGCAAGCTGAATTTAAATTTATGTTCAATAAATGCTATAAATTTAATAATTTCTAGCTACCCGAATAAACCTTGAAAGTTGAAACTGTTTCACTATCGCGTACAAATTTAATGAGTAGGCAATATGTGTAGAAGCTCTACCGCAACACGGTGATTGTCAGAAACCATCTCCTATTGAAACATCATCAAAGTATTCGATGGAAGCATGTCTTTGTTGGCCCATTACTGGAATTCAATTTTCCTAAGAAAATGAGTGGACATCAGCACCTACGTCCAATTTCGTCCAAATTTTGGCGGAAGGAAAATTGCGATATTGTTCTAATTTTTTTTTTGTGGCCGGTGGCCCGGGATCCAGTGGCTCTTTGTTACGTGATCGAGGCAGTTCGATTATTGCAATTTACTCGTCTAATATTTTTTTTGTTGAAAATTCAGAAAGAGGGCGCGACGTTTTAATTATGTTGGAAATAGCTTAAGAATAAAAATGGAACCAGTTTCCAATGCTACTTGCAAGTCGTGCACGACGATTACCGTTTCAGCGTTCAACTAATAACGTTGCGGTAGTCACCTGTATAGCAAGAAAATTTAGCGAATGAAAAGCATAAATGTTCATTTAATTTACATTATTCATTAGGCATTGCAGTAAAATCAGTTTGATCCTGAACATGTTGCTGTATGTTGGGAGGATTCCTTGAATCAATCTCTATTTCTATCTTGGAAGAAGTTGGCTCTTTAACTACAGAGGATTGCGACATCGACTTAGCCATTCACCTATAGGCAAAGAATTTAGCGTATACCATTTCCTATTGCAGTATTTTATCCCTAAGAGATAAGCTCCTCAATTATGGAGTCACTAAAAATAAAATTCAGGTCTCAGTTCAACATTGAGCAAAATTTAAGAGCGGCAGTTTCGGCGTAGAAATCAAATTTTGGGAAGGCTCATGTAAAGCAGGCTCATTGCCGTTATTAATTCAAGGAAAAATGACCGTGTTTTGTTCCTCAAAAAAGTGTAGGAGCACTATTATATCATTTGCCTACTGCAGTTTTTTAATTCAAATTAATTAAAACAAAATTATTTTTGTATTCGCGGCATAAACCCAGAGTCATTTGATGTTATTGATTTCGATCAATTTAAATATTTATTGGTACATGAAGTTAGTGTTGGTGCAATAAAGTTGAAAAGTAAAAAGTTGTGCGGTAAAAGTTGAAAAGTAATTTTTCAATGTTACGTGTTGGTCCATTACGGACAGAAGAGACATGAAAATTCTTTCTGTTTCTCAGAAGAGCACGGGCTAGCAAAAAATTGAAACCACTGGCTTTGATGCTGTTTTTTACCCGGTACTCATCTTAGTGGCGGTAGTTCGTTAGGTTTAGCTCGAAATTAGTAATAATCTTCATCTATTTCTGTTATATAGAGGTCAAATGACGGAGGGACGAGGCAAGGGCTCATAAGGAAAATTTACTAATTTTGAATATTTATGATAAAACAATTAAACAAGAAATTGTTGCGTTGGAATAACCAGATATATGATAATAACGGAAGCAGATTTTCAAATTGAATTACTTGAAATCTCGTTGTTTGAAATCAACATACAAAATACCTGCCATCATCGTATGAATTTGGAAACAAATTGTAAAAATACTTTGTATTTTGTCAGCATTATCCGGCTTGTAATACTAGTACCGGTCGTGGGACGTGAATCAGACCAGAGTTCATCATCATTTATATCACTGAATCAAAATTCGGGGACCGCCGAGGCTCCGGTCGAAGAGTCGCAACACTCGACGCAAAGTTGTTCCGGGTCTGCTTAATTGGTCACACGATAGAAATCAGCTTCTGGTTAGAATCTTCTTTCCGTCTTTATTATAGGTGAATAAAATACTCATATATCACAAATTCATTGGTTAATAATCCTTATTTCTTGTTCTTTTCATTCAGTGAAATGAACAATGTTATCGGAAACGCAGTAATTCTAAAAACCAACGTGAAAAATAATGGCAACTATCTAAGATGCTGCAGAGTGTCTTCATAATATATGACTATGTTAGAAATATTAATTTTTTGCTTGGACACATATTAAGCTCCGTTGCTTTTCTCAAATGTAAATAATTAATTTGAATCAATAGAATGGATATAATTGTCATATAAGGTGCGTTTTTTCAGAGTCAGCGCCGTTTTCAAATTCAGCGGGAGCGCTACGACCGCCGTTCCATGCATGTGCATCGTGAAGCTACATCTGTTGGGAAGCCAAGTACGCCATTACGGAATCATCGGCTCGAGTCTACATCTGCTTACATGATTTCAAAAAGCCTCCACCTGTTGAGAATTCCACCGACTGGAAAGTGCATGCGTTTCAAATCAGTTGTCATTCATCGACAAATTAGTGAAGTAAGTGAATGGTGAAAAGAGATGGAATGGTGCGAGATTGGGTAAGGGCCTTGAAAGATGGCCGCGCCGCAAACATTCATGATAAACGTAGTGCTAGACCTTCAATCATTATTGATGATCTGATTTATAAAGTTGACTTCGAAATTAAAAATAAAGAACGATTTCCTTCTTTGCTGAAAAGTTTCCTGCTTTCTTAAGAAGGGCACGTTTTAGCAAGTTCAGAGAAGCAAGCTTCTCTGACGATGGCATACAAAAGCTAGTCCCAAGATACGATAAATGACTCAATATTAATTATGTAGTGAAGTAAAGTACGACCATTCAAGTGATTAAATAAGGTTTTTGGAAAAAAATTTACCTGTTTGTTTTTACTTTGAAAACATGCCTCGTTGAATCGCATCATTTTGCGATATGGCAAACTGATGTCAAATGTATCATTATTAAATAAATTGATGTTTACAAAGCGTATATAATTAATGAAGTTATTAACTGATTTAAATTCGACTCCATGGTTGACATGCACAGAAAGTCATTATGTCTTAACGTTTAAATTCCAGATTGAAACGCTTAATAATAGTGTTAAAATCATTGAATATTAACTAATAGAAAATATGAAAAAATTATAGAAATGCTCAGGTCAGAAATATCATGAATATTGTTGAATGCCGTAAACGTATAATAAGACATTGTAACAGTTGGTAATTATGTAAAATAATTATTTTTAATAGGCATTTCATAGACTACCCATGCATGTTGTTGTTGTTGGTTGCGACCGTCACGCACGCCGGGGGGGAGGCTCTGGTGGGGGGGGGCGGGGGGCTGGAACCGG
>NW_025942269.1:38817-100147 GCF_000764305.2 Hyalella azteca
TGGCGTGGGCCTGGATGGAAATGCTAATTTCCAAGTTAAGATCTGGCAGCCGGGGGTCTGTTGGATCACGTGCCCTGATGTCATCCCGTTGCTCAATGAGCAACCGGGTGCCAGGGTTGACCGAGGGGGAGAAGTCCTTGCGGAAGCCGGCAGGGATATGCTGTCTGGCTGCAGCGATCAGGATTTCCCTCAAGGTCGACTCGCCGCCACACGAGATGGGGGGAGGGACCGTCTGGAGAGCCGCTTCAATGGCTGCCGTGTAGGCGGGCCAGTCAGCTTTTTTGAAGTTGACGTAAGAGCGGGCAGCTCGGGGGGTCGAAGAGTCGACGGAGGAAGGGAGGTGAATCAGAATGGGCAGGTGGTCCGAGTTCAGGGCAACTTGAGGGGTCCAGGAGGTGTCGAGGAGAAGGTGATCGCTGATGATTGCGAGGTCCGGAGAGGAGGGTGGGCCGTGTGAGGGGCGGCGGGTATGGGAATCCTAGTTGAGGAAGGCGAGGGAGGAATTGGCAACGATATCGTCGACTGCGGCTCCACGCGCTGCGGCTCTCTGGTCGTCCGTGTGGGAGAACCAGGAAGGGTGATGGGCGTTAAAGTCGCCAACTATCAGACAGTCGCCCGGTAAGGAGACTATGTCCGACAGTTCCGGGGAATATCCCGCGGGGTAGGAGGAGGCCGGTGGGATATAAACATTAATGATGCGGAGAGGGGAACCATTGACAGGAATGGAGATTGCCATAGCCTCCATGGTGGTGTCGCCATGTAGGAGGGGAGAGATGTCTTGCCCGGTGAACGAGACATCGTGGCGAATCAGAATGAGGAGACCGCCACCGTGACCGCGGGGGCGGTCTTTGCGCTCCAGCGCATATCCGGGGAAAGAGGAGGGGGGCGGGATGCAGCTGATAGTTTGGTCTCTTGTAGGCAAGCTACCGCCACGTCGTTCTTGGCGAGGTAGGTAGCCAGTTCAACCGCACTGGATTGAATCCCGTTGCAGTTGAACTGGAGGACGCAAAGGTGGGCGGGGGCCTACAAGGGTGGGGGGGGAGGGGGGAGGTGGGGGGGCGAGGGGGAGGAGGGTCTGGCTGGGGGCGGGACAGACCGTCTGTACGTAGGGCAGATCCAATCTTCGGTGTAGAGTCTGATGTAGCGCAGGCCGGAACATCGCTTATGGATATTGGCACCGCACCAGGTGCACCAGAATGAATGTCCACTCCACGTGACTGGTAGGGAGCAGACCGATCAGGGGGGGTGCGGTCCAGGGTTGGGGTGTATACCCTGGGCCAGGAGAAGAAGAACGAGCAGGAAGAAGAGATGGAAGGAGAGCAGGGCACAAGGAGCCCCTAGGAAGATAGGCGGCCAAAGATGTGGGTAGGGGGAAGAGGAGGCCGAGGTGCCCCTGCCCTTAGCAGAAAAAAGTGAGGAGCCTCCGTCCGGTAGCGATCCGGGCGGGGGGGCCTCTGCCGTTTGGCCTGGCCCACGTGAAAGCCGGGTAACCGGCCGACTCGTAGGTCAGGGTACCCCCACGACAAAGACGCGGCAGAGATCGGGGGCTACCCATGCATAGACAATATGGGTAGTCTTTAATTGAAGGGCATCACGAGATGCGACTATCACAAACATGCAAGTTGTGGATATCAAGGTATATGCATGACTAAATAAACATTTTTTTCTCATTGAAGCGGCTTCTAAATAATGGCTCGAGCCAATAATTATATTTCCGGGTAATAAAATCCCCAATATATTTCCGCTGTCAGGCCGCAAACTCACAAGAAATGTTGACAAACACATATAAGATGGGACATTATACTTTGTTGAGGACCATAGAGCAAAAAGTAGTGGAAATTTTCACTTGTCTTATCTTGATCCTGCAAATTGGACTATAGGCAGGGTTGGGATGCTCGGAAATGAGGTTTCATATAATTTTAAATGTACGACGTTACGAAAAAACATCATTAATTATCTAGTAAAAATAAGTGTTTTGCATGAACCACTTCTTTTTTAATTGAGATTTTGGAATGAATTCAGTACAAACATAGGGTATTACAAAACACCTACAAAAGTAAAACTTACATTTAAAAAAAATTCTACGTCCTGATGAATTCGATAGTTTGTATGGTGATTGCTAGACCCTCATTGCAGACGATGAGAGCCTCAGCTGTCGCCTGTATTGCACCAAAATCGTCATGCGGTGTAAAAAAACATCCACAATACTTCAACTTAAGTGATAATCATGCTAATCAATTATATAAATCACAAGAATAAGAATAGCGATAAGAGAAGCACACTTAGCATGTCACTTCAAAAAAGTTGTATAAAATAAAACACGTAAATCAATGCAGTGAAAACTAAATCTCGATGATAAAACGAGTTATCGCGAAGTTGTTTTTTGGCTTTCGCATGATCGTCATATCGGAGCCGGTTACGGGATGGATAGAGTAGTTTATAGATAAAGTTCATAAACTACTGAACCTTTACATCTGTAATTCACAGTAACTGTTCTAATTTGGATTAACTTAATTTTTCAAGTTGATGAAATATCTTAATAATTCGTGACTGTTGAAGTATGCATAATTAATTAGGAAGCAATTCTGCCCAGTCATATGTAACTCGTATATTCGATGCGGGAATATAAAATATATTGAAATTCAGGTTAATAAGGCGAACAGGATTCTAGTTTTGAAAAGAATATTTTTTACACCGGTCCAATGAAGATACTATACATATATAATTGTGCTACTCATTAAAAAATGCTTATGATCACTGGTAAAGTATTTGCCGTTAGTGGGGGTGGCAAATATTTTATACCTCGAATTCCGGGCTAGAAATTGGAAGGAAAATTATGAATTTTTATTCTTATAAATCAATTCCATCGAAATTTTCAATTAGTACTGCTGAAAATGAGACGAAATTAACCCGATATTTGAAGTAATTGCCTCTACCACTATCGGCTAATACTTTCCTCGTATACCTTGAGCTACACTTTACATCCTTGCGACATTGCCTGGTGGCCCTGACTTGAGATTTTATCAAAGGTGCTTTGAGGAGAGCAATCAAGTCACCTCGGGGTTTGACAACAACGTCAAACCCCGAATTATACACAGCTACGGCCCCTTCAAAAAAGGAGTTCTCCGAGAATCTGGTATGATCTACAAATTTTGCTTCAAAGAAGGTTGTAGACTTCCTCATATTTTGGACTACATTAGAGTAATTGGAGTAACTTCAACGACATTGAGCAGTTATTTTCCTGCCACATGAGACAAGCTCGCAACCAAACCAGGTCTCAAAGTATTTCGATTGCGCAAGTTCATCATGAATTCAACAGGTTCCGTAACACCCTTGACAACAACTTCCACTGTGCTCGAGGAGCCCACCAGCTTCGTCATGTTGCAGTGGCCCGACATATTCGACCCACGATAGCTGAAGCCTTCATCTCTACGAATTGGACTCCAGCTATCCATCTCATAACTACCTGATTTTCTGAACCTTAAGATTGTTTCGGAATTATTTTCACTGTTCCAATGTTGTATCTTATTTACGTGTATCATGTACTTATTTCCGCCTAAATTTCAGTTTTCAATGCTTCCTGTAACTTGAAAATGAATGTTGTCACATTCGAAACGTCGTTAATAAATTAAATTACTTCATTGAAACTGCATTTTATCAACCAACGACATCTGAAGAATATTGTTCGACCTTGAAAATTGTACACAATGAATTATCTGGTCATTAACAACTCGAGTTTAAATATATATATTTTATACGATTCCTCCCTTCCCCCCATTATAACGAGGGAAGGGAGGGTGCATTTTTTAACGCACTTTCCAGACTCGGCCGTGTCTGTCCCGAAGCTATTAGGTATCAAATACGCGTGCCCCACATCGCCCCACGGTTATCAGGGTATAGACCGGATTCTAATCAGGCGCTCATTTCCCTCGTACAACCAGAACCTAGAGCGGACATAGAGCCGCTATTTTACGTGCTAGGCGAGCTTGGGTCGTCCTTGTTCCAGCGAATGACAGGAATCAAAATTTGTATAGGGTTGTCATGCGCTGCAACAAAGTCCGTCTGCAGGTGAAGGAAGTTGAGCGATTGATCATCGAAGCCAAAAAATTCGAGGAAGATGATAAGAGGAAGGAGAAGCTTTCAGGTACTCGAAATGAATTTGAGACTCTTTGTGTTGAGCTAAAAGCCTTGATTAGTGAGTACAGGAACAAAGATCTCGACGACATGGGCCTGAAAAATTCTTAGGCTTCTGTTGGGATACTGAGTAGTGACTGGATGAAAACGAACAGGCAACGTATATGCTGAGTACCGGTCACGTTACGATGATTTTTTGAAAGCCAAAAATCAACTTCTCGATTACTAGTTTTATCACCGAAGTTTAGTTTTCTCCGCCTGGCTTCATGTGTTGTACTTAAAACAACTTTTGTGAAGTAAAATGCTAAGTGTGATTCTCTTATCGCTACTCATATTCTAGTGATTCATATAATTTATTAGCGTGATTATCACCTAATTAAGTTGAAGTATTGTGGATGATTTTGATACACCGCATGACGATTTTGGTGCAATATACTCTCGATAGCTGAGGTTCTCATCGTCAAAAGTGAGTCTCTAGCTGTCAACTTACAAAATATCGGATTCGTCAGGACGTAGAAAATATTTTTTTATCGAAGTTATACTTCTGCAGTTGTTTCTTAATACCCTATATTTGTGCTAAAGTCATTTCGAAATCTCAATTAAAAAGAAGAGGTTTACTCAAAACCGTTATTTTCACTAGATAATTAATTAATGATCTTCATTCGTAACGTCGTACCTTAATTAAAATTAGCTGAAACCTCATTTCCGAACATCCAAACCTTGCCACTAGTCTAATTCGCAGGATAGAAAAAAAACAAGCGAAAATTTTACTCTCTGGTCCTCAACGAAGTTTATTGTCCTATCTTATATGTGATTGTCAACATTTCTTGTGTGCTCGCGGCCTGGCACCGGAAATATATTGGGGCTCATATTACATGGAGAAATAATAGTTGGTTCAAGCCATTGTTTAGAGGTCGCTTCTATGAGAAGTTAATGTATATCATTCAGCTACTTTGAGATCCTGCTCGTGCAGGTTCGTGAAAGTCGCATCTCGTGATCCCCTTCAATTCAAGACTACCCATATTGTCTATGCATGGGTAGTCTGTGAAATGCCTATTGAAGTTCATTTTTTACACACTACTAACTGTCACAACTTTCTCCTATACGTTTACGGCATTCAACAGTATTCTTGAAACTTTCTTAACTGATAATTTTATTATTTCTATATTTTTACTAGTTAATATTCAATATTGTTAATAATATAATTTAGCGTTTTACGCAGGAATTTAAATGTTAGCCATCATGACTTTTTTGTATGCCAACCGTGAACTCGAATTCAGATCAATTAATGACTATTAATTATATGCACGCGGTAAACATTTCTTTCCTGAATTATGATATATTTGACATTAGTTTGCTCTTTCACATATATGATGCGATTCAATGAGATGTGTTTTTAAAGTACTTCTTGGCATCAAAAACAGGCAAGTTTTTTTCCAAAATATAATTTATGCACTTGAATGGTTATTCTCCACTCTACATAATTATTATATGCTACTACTCCATCAAATATTGAATCATTTATCACATCTTGGGTCCTGCTTTTGTATGCCATCGTCTAAGAAGCTCGCTCCCTGATTTGAAAATTTCGTAACAACGTGCCCTTCTTAAGTCAGCACGAAACTTTTCAGCTGAGGAGGAAATCATCTTTATTTTTCACATCAAAGACAACTTTTTAAATCAGATCATCGATAATGATTGAATTCCAATCACTTCGCTCATCATGAATTCTTGCTCGGTCATCTTTCAAGGCCGAAACACAATCCCGCGCCGTTCCATCATTGATAATGTTTTCACCATTCACTTACTTCACTGAATTGGCTATGAATGCCAACTGATTTGAAACGCACACACTTTGGCATTCTAGCAGGTGGAGGCATTTTGAAATCATGTAAACAGATGTAGACTTGATCCGATAGTTCCGTAATGGCGTCCGTGGCTTCCCAACAGATGTAGCTACATGGCGCACATGAATGACACCGCGGCCGTAGCTGTAGCTAAATTTGGAAAGTCACTGACTCTGAAGAAAACGTCCCGTATATGACAATTACATCCATTCTATAGATGCATATTAATTATTCACATTTGAGAAAAACAACGGAGCTTGTGATGCATTCAATCAAAAAATTAATATTCTTATCATTATCAAATATTATGAAGAAATTCAGGTTCTTATTTAGTTGCCGTTATTTCTCGCATTAGTTTTAGAATTACTACGGTTCCGATACATTGTTAATTTTATTGAATGAAAGAAGAAATATCGATTGATTTGCCAATGAATTTATGATATACGAACATTTTATTCACGTATAATAAAGACGTTAAGGAGATTCTAACCAGAAGCTGATTATGATCGGTTGGTCAGGCAGACCCAGAATAACTGCGCCGAGTGTTGCGACTCTTCGACCGTAGCCTAGGCGGTCCCCGAATTTTGATTCAGTGATATGAATAATGATGAACTCTAGTCTGATCCACGCCACTTGTCTAAAACTAGTGTTACAACCCGGATTATGCTGACAAAATACTGACTATCTTTACCATTGTGTCCAAATCCATATGATGCTGGCAGTAATTTTATATATTGCTTTCAAACAACCTGATTTCAAACGATTTATATTGATGACATCACTCCGTTATTATCATGTATAGGGTTATTCAAACACAAAAATTTGTTGTTTAAATATTTCATCGTGGATATTCAAAGTAAGTAGTTTTCCTGAGTCCTTGCCTCGTCCCTCCGTCATTTGACTTCTGACATAGAAATAGATAGAAAGAAATAGAAGAAGAAATAGACACAGAAATAGATAGAAATGAATAAAAATGACATAGAAATAGATGGAAAGAAATAGAAATACATAGAAATAGATAGAAAGAAATAGAAATGACATAGAAATGGATAGAAAGAAATAGAAATAGAAGAAGATTATTACCAATTTCGAGCTAAGCCTAACAAGTTACCGCCTCTACGATGAGTACTGAATAAAATACAGCATCATAGCCAGTGATTTCAAATTGTCTTTTTTGGCTCGTCCTTGACGCACTGAGATGCAGCAAGAATTTACGTGCCTATCCTGTTCGTAAAGGGCTACCAAGCAGCATAGAAAAATTATTCTTCAACTTTATTGCACAAACATTAAATACTAATAAATATTTAAATGGATCGAAATCATTAACATCAAACGACACCGGGTTTATGACACGAATACAGAAATAATTTTGTTTTAATTGATTTGAATTAAGAAAATGGCAGGAGACAAATGATATTAAAGCGTATTCCTAGACGTTGGCGTGAAACAAAACACGGTCATTTTTCCGTGAATTAATAACGGCTTAATGAGCCTGCTTTGCAAGAGCCTTCTCAAAATTTGATTGCTACGCCGAAACTGCGGTTCTTAAATTTTGCTCAATGTTGAGCTGAGAATGATTATGCTCACGTCAACAATTTTCGTCCACAGTGAATAATGGTGGCCCCAATACTGAGCATGCATGTCGCATATGTGACTTCACTACTGTATGTCTAGATGGCTAAGCTACTGCGTAATTCAGCAAGGTCCCGAATCTGTTTAAACTTTTAACAGGTTTGCTAGGTTTTGGATTCAAAAAATATTTTCAATCATCAATGCTTTCACCAGAACAATAACAATAAATGAGACTCTATAACATACAGCTAAGCTGCAATTCGCATACCAATTTTCACATTAGATTTTTGTACGTCACATCCATTCAGTGTATAAATAAACATGCATTATTTTTCTCTTCTTCAAAATGCATTAAAGTATCGCGAATGAGAGTTCATTTTATAATATTTATATTGAGACCTTCGCTTTATTTTTAGTGACACCAAAACTGAGAAGACTATCTCGTGGAGATATAATAATGCAATAGTAAGCAGTATATGCAAAGCTCTCTGTTCAACAAGTGAATTGCTAATCAAGTGAATATCGCAATCATCTGAAGTTTAAGGATAGGAATCCTTCCAGGATAGAAATCCTTCCAGGATAGAAATCCTTCCAGGATAGAAATCCTTCCAGGTTAGATATAGAGATTGATGCAAGGAATCCTAATAACATACAGCAACATGTTTAGGAAAAAATGCCTAATGAACAAAACCAATTAAACGAGCGTTTATACTTTTCATTCGCTAAATCTTCTTGCTATATACTGGCGAGTACCGCAACGTTATTAGTTGAATGCTGAAACAGCGTCGTAGTGCACGGCTTCCAAGTTGAATTGGAACCTTGAATCAATTTTTATTCCAAAGCAATTTCCAACAGAATTAGAACGTAGCTCCCTTTTTCTGAATTTTCCTAACAAATTTGACCGAGACCACATAAATCGCAGTAATCGAACTAACACGATCACTTAACGAAGAGCCATCAGTTCCCGGCAAACCGGCCAGAAATCATGGAACAATGTCGCAATTTTACTCTTGCCAAAGTTCTAGCAAAGTCAGACGTGGGTGCCGATGTCCACTCATTCTCTCAGAAAAATCGAATTGCAGCATGGTCTCTGACAATCCCGGTACTGGTCAACATACCATTATCATACTGTATCTGATGCACGAGCCTGCTTACCTGGAATGCAAACGAAGTCCATGGCCGCTAGTCGTACTGTCTCATGCCGATTTAAAATCTCAGTTACGGTCTGCGCGTTACAAAAACTAGGCAGATTTTCAAGAATCTTCGACTATTGCACGGCTATCGTTGAACACCTAGCCATTGGACTAGTCCTGCCAAGAAAGGTAAAACAAAGGGACATAAAATCTCGTAAAAAACCGTAATGAGGCAGATAATGGCACAAAACAATTTGGTATTGCGAGGCAACTTTATTAGAACAGGTTACAATTGAATTACTGCTTAGTGCAAACGGAGACTGCAAAATAGCAGGGCTACAAACTATAAACAAACTTCTAACCGTTTTAGCATTTGATATGCTGCTTCAAAGATGCAAAAGAGTAATTAGGAGGTAAACTCAGCCAAGAGTTCAGAGAAAGTCTTGATGAACTTCTGTTCCTCATCTTACTCCGCCTTGGTTGCATAATCGTGATCCATGAACCAAGCTTCGACCTCTTCGCACAACCTCATTATTGCATCGCAACATCCAGGTGTTATCGTTAAAAGCTTGCATTGTCTTTCAAGAAGACCTTTCTTTTATCGCCAAGGAAGCCGAAACCTTCGTCAAAGCACTGCTTTCAATCTCTAGCTTTTCCATGTTTTTCATTTCTACAATCATTCTCTCAATGTCCTCTTCTTTGAGACGTCCTTTATTGACGGAGATGGTAATTTGACCTCGGCCTCCTGTCTTCCGGTCCACGCCAGTTGCACTCAATATTCCATTCTTGTCTACAGAAAAAGTTACATCGATTGAGGGTACCTCAGCCAGGGCGAATTCGATTCCTTCAACTTTGAACTCCCCCAACAAATTGTTCCTCGAGGCAACTGGGTTTTCGCCTTCATAAACTTTGATCGCTATGGCTTTTTGATAATCGTCAGCAGTCGTGTAATTCCTAGTGCATTCGACTGGTATCTTAGAATTTTGTTTGATGATAGTGCTCATTTTATCACCAATAAGATCCACACCAAGTGACTGCGGGGTTACATCTGTCAGCTGAATCTCTTCTACACTTCGGTCGTTGTTGAGCATGGCTGCCTGGACAGCTGCTCCATACGCGACAGCTTCCGCGGGGTTGATCGTCCTTTTGATTTCCTTGTTTGGGAATTTTTCTTCTAGCATTTTTCTAAGCTTGGGAATCAAACTCGAACCGCCGACCATGACTACTTGGTGAATTTCGTCGATTGTCAGCCCAGCATAGGAAATCGCTCTGTCCACATACAGCATAATTTCTGCAAAAATATCTGCGCAAAGTAATTCGAACCTGCATCGGCTAAAAGCAAAATTGAGATCTTGCCCTTGACTCAAGCACTCAATATGAACTTCATCCTTCGCACAAACTGACAAATTGATCTTAATCTGTTCGGCAGCTTTGGCAATTTTTGCTTGAACTTTTATATCATTTGACACATCCAGTCCCGTTTTTTCCTCGAATTTATCTATCAAAAATTTAGCAATGCGAGAGTCTATGTCCCCTCCCCCAAGCTGGCTATTCCCTTCAACAGACTTTACTTCGTAGTTTCCTTTCTTCATTTTCAGAACCGCTGCATCGAAAGTCCCGCCGCCGAAGTCGAAGACCAGAATGTTAGTCTCAGAGGCGGTCATGGTCTCTTCCCCGTACGCAATGGCGGCAGCGGTTGGTTCGTTGACAATTTTCAGCACCTGGAGACCCGCAATGGTACCGGCATCAATGGTAGCTTGTCGTTGCGAGTCGGTAAAGTATGCTGGTACAGTAATAACCGCTCTACTAACTTCACATCCAAGAAATTTTTCTGCGACGTTTTTCATTTTGGACAGCACCATCGCTGAAATCTCTTCTGGGGTGAAAAATTTTTCCTCTTCGAGATATTTAACGCAGATTTTGGGGTTGTCGCTGACGTTGACGACGCGGTATGGCCAGTGAGCGAGTTTCGTCCGCACTGCTTCATCGCTGAACTTACGACCGATGAGTCTCTTCACTTCGTAAACGGTGTTGGCAGGATTCATGGTACGCTGAAGCTTGGCCGACTCACCAATAAGTCGTTCCTCGTCAGTGAACGCCACAAACGACGGCGTGAGGCGACTACCTCGCTCATCGGTGATGATCTCAACGCGCCCGTTCCTGACGACCCCCACGCACGAGTTACTCGTGCCCAAGTCGATGCCGATTGCGTAGTCATTATTTGTGGCCATCTTGAAGGCGTCACGGCTAACTGTAATTAAAACGTATATATTATAGCTCGCAATATTTTGCTTTTATGGGTAAATATTCTACATTTTCTCATTTTAGTATCATCGGAAAATTGCATAGATTGTCTTGTCATTGTGATTGGAGAACTAAATATTTCTGTGTAACAGATAACATGTTACGTCATGAAATGACCGCACCAGTTTGCAACTCTTGCGCAGTAATAATAAATGCGATATAAAGCGCATTCCAAAACTTCGTTGGAAATTTGCTCAATTCGAGGATAATGATTTTGCTCAAAAAATTCCAAGTAAATGAAGTGCTCACAATTTTTTGCAAGTTTTATTCAAATTCAATGCTAATCAATCAGCCTAGAATCCTATACGTTAAACTTGCAAGTCTAGATGCCATATAATAGCGCGAGGTTATTTTATATGTAAATTTATCAAGTCTATGCATCGAGCCCTGCAATATGTCAGCAACAAGCAGAACTAAGGACACTATTAAATTGCTCGACGTAATTCTGCCTACCACTAGGCTTCAAATTACTGAATGAATCTCAATAAGAATTCATCAATTATGGACTAATACTATCGAAGGAACAAATAAAAGTAATTATCAGCAATTTCACGATGCACTTGCTTATCTTAAATGATTAGAATTCATCTCATTTCGTTTCAAGCTTTAAAATTATTATTTAGCGTCAAATACTGATAAATGATTGATACCGTATGGACGGATACCTGCGTTAGGAACACAATTTTCAATTTAGGTTTGTCTCGTAGCACTGTATTAAATGTTTCATTAACATTTTATCCATGTCATACTGACGCGAGCTATTTAAAAATTTGTGGGTACACCTCAAACAAAATTATGAGATCAATATGAATACATATTGGAAATACTTAAAGTATTTTCAATTAGAAGACTTTATATGCGAACGTGATGGAGGAATCACAGACGACTCCCAAACATAAGGCAAAATTCCATGACAAAACTGAGCGCTTATATGTAGTACCAGCTCCGCTGAAACGCACCTTGGAACTGCAAGCAATTGCAGCCCCTGGTGCCGTACCTTCGAAACTCGCTGTAGTCTGTGAAGTATGCGTAATTACTTACGCATAATTTTCTCGTCTGATAGGTGGACGTTGCTTGAGAGGCCGGACACGATTGGCTGACAAGACTTAAAGAACTCCTAACCTTTCTTGAAAATATGGCCCCAGGTTATCTTCCTCTCATCGCTAAGATTCATGATAAGCATTTCCCCCGTCGAAGAATGCCCTTTCAAGGGTTTACCATGTATATAAATATTTTTAAACCTAAAGAAGCAGTTTTCATCAATATTTTAGAAAGCCCTTAATTTACTCCTTGAATCTTACCAAATTCTGCTGTGTCCGTAAAAAGGTGTCGCGCTAAAATTACATTAGTTAGGAAGAACATGGTTACCGATCACGTACCGGCGTAGCTTTCTTCGTTGCTACCAACGCTCTATAGCTATTCAGTTAATTGCCTTACATAGAATACAGGTTAGTAACCAAAAATACACGAATTGTGTCAACTCACTGGAGTATTGGTGAAATACATACCAACAATTGTTCTCAATGATAGAAGCAGTTTCATGTTAATAACTACCTTTGACGCCTCGTTCAAGTAAAGTTCAGGTCAACGTAATGTTGGGTATTATAGGATATTGGAGTCGGCCTTCTCATTAATAAAACTGCGCACACGCGTTTCGTAGATAAATAGGAAAAAACAATTACCAAAGAGTGGTCACTCACACTTAAGATTGGAAGTTTCCGATGGGATGGCTTTACACAGGCTCCTGCCGGAGCAATACGTTTCCAGCACCAAGTCTATCTGCCAACAACTCTAATAACAAACCCACTCCTATCAATAGGTATGGAGAAAAAGAACTTTCACAATTTCCCGCCTCAGACATTCGGAAATTTCCAACAGGCTGAGGTCGTGTGACAGCCATCGATGGTAGAAGTGCAGCGCCGTTGTTGGAAGCAGCGGCATGACTGTGCCGACTTCCTTTTCGGTCAGTTTGCGGTGGTTGTGGGAGCGAGGTAGCGATATATGAATTTTACAGATAGACGTAGTCATGGGTGCACGCCGTAACATCAAATACCACGTCAGCTAGTAGATGATTACGAGTTAAAAACTTAAATCAATTATTATTATTATTAGTCACTATTTCGTCTGATACCCTCACCAGCTGCTCAACATCTGACTGGTGAGGTCTCAGCCACCAGGCTCGGGCAGGTAATTTCAGACACGAGTTGATTTAAAGTTTTAATGATGATTATTGTTAATTAATCATTCATTGGACATCGAAGATTGACCGTCATTCGATGAGACAAACGATAAATGTCGATTTTTCGCCTAATTTGTTCTAGAGTAAATTTCTTCACTGTATTGGAGGGTGAACTTGACCTAAATTCAATTTTTTGGAAAAATAATTGTTGAAACTTATTTAAACTGAAATCCAAAGAAACAAACTATGTCTCACATAATGTTCGTCGTTCAATCGATTCAAGGACGTTTATTTTACGAATTTTGGGAATCTTATTATGGTCGAGACAACTAGTATATATCGTAACCTTATCTTGCGATCTACATTGTGAAGTCATCCAAGCTTTAGCCTTGATTTTAATACAAAAGTAAGTCAAACAATCCGCAAATATAGCACAGGAATTTGATTTTTTCAAAGGTTTAACTCGTAATCGTGTTTAGGACTTTAATGCTAGATAGTGCTTATTACCACGTTTTTCTTAGCTCGCTTTTTTTAGTCACCAACTCGTGCCTAATGCTCGGCTCTACCATGTGATTCGAATGTCACTTCAGGCATACGAGACGTTTGATCTAACTGGGATAACGACTTACGAATTGTGTCATTATCATATCGGAAAATGAAACACTTGAAGGATTTCTCTCACTATTTACTGAATCAATTAGTGGGAAACAGGCTGAACAATAAGCGACAATCCATTGAATAAGTTTGACAATTAGAATTATTCTAATAAATGTCAAACTAGGTCCGTGTTACTAAAACAGAAAGTAAGAAAATAAACTTGGGTTGAGGGGCAACTTAGCTGAATTGTAGACGGCTATACATTTACCAATTTTCGTGAAAATTATCCGCCTTCAACCAAGTGAACAGCTTTATACACTAATTATTGTTCTCTGTATGCTTCGGTATAACCAATGAATTGGCCCGGAAATAATATTAACGGCTCTGGTAATACAAACAGTCCTATGGGATGGGATATGCGAGTATATACGCTGTATTGAGGTTAAATTGGATCAGCAGCAGGTTTGATTCCTTGGCCACCAAAGAATGTCGTTACTTCACGCAATCCTACGCAAGCACAACAACATATTAAAATAAACAAATATCGATGATTGTCATAAATTTGGTTGAAGCTTTGGGTTAGATTCAGCAAGACAGAGATATACTAAGTGCGAAATCGAACTATAGGACTAATTAAGATACACGATATTTTTGCGTGCAGGGACGTTTATTTAAGGACGATATTTTACTTAAGGATCACACTTCAAGTCTTAAGATCACCCTAGGTAATCCATACTCACAAATCGTTAAGGGACATCGCGCCGTCCACAAGTGACATCTGGAAATTAACTGTGCTTCCCGAGGTTTGAACCCACGACTAGCTCATCACATCTCGGCGCCGCTAACACTACGCTACAGGGGCGCTCTAACCACTACGCTACAGAGGCACACGCCTTCAGCTTCCAAGTCCCAGCAGCAGCCAGCACGCAAATTTTACTAGTTATGGATAGACATATTTTACTATAGATGGTAAGTAGTCTTGTCGATCTGGATGGCAGGGCATCAAATAACAGCAACCCTTCACATTTGAAACTTTAATCAAGAAATCTCACAAAATAACCTAATATTAAATTATCAAAACACAGCAAAAACCCTTCAAGAACAATCAATAATTATTTACAGCATTTGCTATGATTCCAAATACATGCAATTGACTGGAGCAATTAGAAATTAAATAGTTTAGGTTTTCAATATGGCAACACTAATGTCCCAATTAATACAGAGAAGTGTAGCGCAACTGAGGTGGAGGATACTCATGGGCGTATAACACTGACACAGGGAGCTGTTTATCTCGACCAACAATTGTTCAGATCCAGTGCTCTCTGAGCTAAATCAATAATCTTAAATTCCTAGTATTAGGAAAATATGTCCATTTCTTGTCATGAACTCTGATTTACGTCCCCACAGATTGGACATTTGACTCTTCTCTTGCCGCGGGTCAGCTTTTTTCAGTTTACAAATAAAGAATCTAGCTCTCGCACACGTCAAGCAGAATTTTTTGAACCATCCCTTTGATTTCTGTGAGTCGGATGTTCAACTGTTATCGCCCGAATGACTAGGATGTTGCAAATCAGAAGGAATGTCCTGAGAATAAAGATCGTTATGGTAAGGTTGCGTGATTTTCTCTGAGCGCTTTCGCCCATAAACTTCTTTCCTCGAGGTTCCATTGTACGCATGCTTAGCCTGCATCAAACTATTCTTGTTTGATGTACCGACCTCATAATCGACTGATGTGGTTCCCTTCAAAGGTCGAGACCACGAATTGGCATTGGAACCCCCGTGTCCTGATACAGGTTCCGGAGTTTGTGCAGTCAAATAGGTTTGGCTCGCAAACATCTCATTTGAAACCTGCGGACTCGTCCATTGCTCGGATGAGGCATAATGTTCCATATATCCACTCCTGGTGAATGCCGCACGCTTGGATGTTTGTGTAATTGTCTCACCGGTGGTGGAAGCAACTGCACGACCAGGGCGATGTATTGAACTACCTGGCTGATGTTCAACATTACTTGGGTAATGTGTAACATTACTAGTTTCAGATACAAAATGATCTGAGAGATGTGCAGCCTGAACGGGGCAATTTGCAGCGTTGCTAGGGGGATTTGCAGCGTGATCAAGACGATGTGGTGAATCAACAGTGTTATGTGAAACATGAACTTGATAGTTTACAGCATCACTACAGCTATGTGCAGCGTCAACAAAGTGATTCACATTATCACTTAGACGATGAGCATCATCATCAAGGTGATTTGATTTGCAATATTTGGGTTGATGTTTCAGCTTCTTGTCGTCAATATCAATATCAATTTTGTGCTCCAAATCTTTTTTCTTCTCACTGCATTGTTGCTTCGTTGCTTGTGGTGTATCTTCAAGCCAGGTCAAAATTTCTTCACACAACTTGAAAGCAGCAGAATCATTTCCGAACTTCTCTCTGAGCTTTTCCTGTTGGTCGATGCAGAAAGTTTCAAGATCGTTCATTGCATCTTCATCGTCTTTTAATCTACTTACGTCGTCCAAGAATACTCTATGGCGATCCAAAGATGCTTGCATACCATTCGCGTCGGATGAAAGCTTTCGGATTGGTATGTCTACTGTGTGGCCGTTAATAATGTGTTCTATGCGAAGAACTCCGCTTTCATCAATCGAAAACAAGAGAAAACCCGATGTCGTCGAAAGGCCGAGCTGTCTTAATCGTTGTGTTGTCAGTTCGAAGAGGCGTAACTTTTTCCCTACCAGCGTAGGTATGTTCTCATACAGTCTTAACCCATTTGGGTGATCCCAGATATCATTTGACATTCGTAAACAGAAATCGGCGGGAATGCATTCTCCCGAATCAAAAATTCTGCCCGATTTCAAACCTGCCTCGCACCAGATACACCTGCGTCAAAATCTCCTTCACCTTTCGAGTTGTTGAACTGGAGAACTCGGCAGCTCGGAGGGCAGCGCCACAGGCAAGCGCTTCGTCTTTATTGAGCGAATTATCCAGTGGTTTTCCTAGTGTTTTGGTAATCAGTTTTTCTACGGCAGGAATACGCGTTGAGCCTCCCACAAGCACAACTGTTTGAACTTTAGTCCAACTTTTTGACTGGGTCAATTGATGCAACGTATTCTTGAGACTTGATAACTGGTTCTGGCATGCAACCTCCATTTCTCTCCTGGTAAATGTGCTGGTGAAATCAATGTCGTTATATATTGAGTCTACTTGTATCACGGAAGAAGTTAGGAGAGTTAGATTGTGCTTCATCTTCTCCGTGGCTGTCCTCATTCTCATGAGTGCTTTCGGGGACGCCTCAAATGATTGGTGGTGTTGGTCTTTAAACTTTTTGATGACGGCTTGCATCATGCACATGTCTATGAAGTTTCCACCAACCGTTAAGCCACCGAAAGCTTCAAGAACTTCTAGTGCCCCATTATCCATTGAAACAATTGATAGGTTCAGAGAATTTGCACCGAAATCAACGACAGCTATGCAATCTTTCTCGCTGGGTTTGTGGTCCCAATAAGCGATGGCAGCGGCGGTGGTCGAGTTGATCAGCCTGACGTTTCCAAGGCCGGCGATGCTGGCCGCATCGAGAGTGGCTTGTCGCTGCGCGTTGCCGAAATTTACGGGCACGGTAATTACTGCGTTTGTGACTTGGCCGCCTAAGTGATCTTCTGCGTCGGACTTCATCTTGGCGATCAGCAAAGCTGTTATTTCCTCAGGGCGTAGCCTTACCTTTTCATTCCTGTACTCCACTTCAAAGACAGGCGAACCGTCCACGGTTGATGAAAATTCGGGAAGATAAGGCAGCACTATTAACTCCTCTTCATCTGAATATGTTCGCGTTTCGGATTTTGTGCCAATGTAATTGGAATAGAACGGCTCTCTTTTCTGATTCGTGTCAAATCTCCTGCCTATGACGGTCTTGACGCCATAGACGGTGTTGGTGGCGTTGAGCGCCGCCTGGTCTCTGGCATCGCTGCCCACGAGGCTGCGGGAGTCGGTGAAGGCAACAAAACTCGGAGTGGTCTTGTCGCCGTGAGCGCTTGGCAACACCGTCACCGCTCCAGCGCGCACGCTGGCAACACAGCACTTGCCTGCGCCCAGGTCCAGCCCGATGCTGGCCGCGCCCGCCATATTCCTGCCAGATAGAATCACCCTCGATAAAGTGGATTTCAGAACTTACAAATGGAAAATAGAAACGTTATGAGACACGATTAGTCGAGACCAATTGTGACATGCCAGAACACAATACGTACCGCCGTTTCACGTTTAATTTACCGCGTATTACTTTTTTTTATTTGTTAAAGAAAAAAAACGATTTAATTTCGAACAAACTGATGAGAGGAATTAAATCCATAGCGCAATATTTTCATAAGCAAGAATTAACAAAAATTCGACATTCACGCAAATGAATGGTCGCAAAACCATTGTTGCGTACACCAGTATTATAAGCAACAGAGATGCTTTAGGTCAGGGGTCTCCAAACTTTTCAATGTGCGGGCCACATTATATATTTCCCATATATACGCGGGCCAAAGTAATAAATAATCAGTGCCAGTAATTTTATTTACTCAAATATTAAAGTATAAACATAGAAATGTTAAAACGTATCTTTTTGGAAAAAAATCGGGGTAAACTAAATAGATGCCTGTCTTTATGCCTGTTGAATGATGCTGTCGTTTTGACTTAAAAAATTCATTAAAATCCGGTTCCAGATTAGATGAGTCAATTGTAAGAATTGATTTCAAGTGATCATCATACATAGTTGCTCGACATTTAGATTTCACACACTGCATTTTGGGAAATGTTTGTTCATACAAGTATGTTGAACCAAAAATGGAACTAAACTGCAAGCAAACTGTATCAAAATTGGAAACTGCATGATCTGGCTGTAGGAATTTATAAAACTCAATCCGATTTCCTTCTCTACACTAATCTTTCAGTCTATCATCTGCCCGGAGATCAATAATTTTCATTTGAAATTGAGTTGGAAGATTTTCACCATTGCAGTCAAATGGATTATGGAAGAGCTGTGATCCCTGAAACGGAAGCAGCGAAGCCCCACTCGGCCTCCATCCCCACAAGATACAGTCATACACAACTGATTGCCAGTGATTGGTTGTAAAGCACAACACATACCTTATACCAGTATTAGTATCTGTACGTCACACTATCGAGAGAGAGGAAAACTGACTCGGGCTGAGCGCCACCAGTCAGCAGGCCCCAGCTTTGAATAATTATGCGATGCAATTAATAAAATAATTATTTATTCATTTCACGATTTCGTCCGGCGGGCCGGATGAAATTATGAGGCGGGCCGGATGTGGCCCGCGTGCCATATTTTGGAGACCCCTGTAATAGTACATGCAGCATTGTCATACTACATGTAACTGAACAAAAACGATCTTATTTCCAGCGTACAACTTCAGGTCACCGTTTTCGATATGAACTGAAGGGTTTCTCGATTCCTAATATTCCATGTATCGAGGACAGCCTATTTTCATTAGTTTTTTGTTAAGAAAACAGCACGAAATCGGAACAAAATAATGAGGATATCAGTTTTACAATTTAGCTTGACATTGACACTAAGGTTATAATCGTGAACCGATTGTTTTTGTTCGTCATGTTGGTCTTGAAGCAATGAACGATCTTGCTCAACATCATCGTCAAACGCTTTGATCTAATAGAAATGTGCGATCATATAATTCAGCAAACCAATATTTTGATTCAAGAAAACACAGAACTGCACCTGTTTCTCAAATCTTTCACCTGCTCAATTTTAGTCAGAAGCGTTACAATAATGGCGTGATGTTATATATAGAACTCAGATTCGTTATGAAGCTGAGCACCACTGAAAAACTATTTAGATTAAAAAATAACTCTACCCAAATTTCTGAGCAAATTATCGTTTCGAACTAATGCATGGGGCTTTCGGGACGTTGCTTGCAACAGCTGACTGCACCATAACCTCAAGCGTCAGTCATATAGTAATATTGTATAGCATTGATACTGGCTAACTCATTAACACGTCGCCTCTTACGACTGCAAACGAAGCTCGATATATCGACACAAGATGACCAATCATCATGTTACTAACACTCGTATAGAAATGATGTCATTGTAAAGTTTGTTCGGTTCGAGAGATTTGGATACGCAACTTTTCTTGAACTTCTTATTAAAATTATTAAAACAAACAACAATAATAGTATCATAATTGCCTATAAAAATGGTATTGCACACGAGTAGACAAGTAAAATAGTTTAATTCGCACACGAACACACAAGATCTAAAAACGCTTGTAAATATTCAAAACATAATCCCTAATTAAAACACGTACCAAATATTCTCTTCAGCTACATAAGTCGAGAGCCAGCATCGAACTGAAAACAAGTACGCGGATTAAAATGAAGTACAACTGAGTGGTGTGCGATATACACGCACCATAAGAACGATTTAGCAAAAAAATGGCTCCTATAAAGGCTTTATAGTCAAGACTGCCCTAAAATTTGAGCTACTACAAATTTATACATCAAACAAGCTCATCGGGGGTTCATAAAAGAATCATCTTCGTTATTGGACATATGCCAGAGTGGCTGACTGAATAATATCAATATCTCGAGATTCTTCCTGAACGCTTTCTTTCATTGGCAATCTCAGGTCAGTTGTTACGGAGCAAGTCGTGGTCCACAAGTAAAACTAAGTCTTTGCTTTCATTTCTAATCTCCACGTCATCAAGTTGGAGTGCAGGAACTTCTATGAGAATCTTTTCAAGCCACTTCTCGTCCTCGACCGACGATGATGGCCGTTTGTCCGGCGCATAGCGATCGTACGAAACGGAGCTATCGAGGTCAAAAACATTCAACTTCGACCGCTTGCAATGCATTTCCCGCGTACATGTGCTAACTGGTCCATTGAACGCCCAACCAAGCCAGTGAAGTGACGCAAATTGTTGTCCCCACTTACCTCCACCATAGACACCTTCGTAACAGGGCCAGGCGAGTTCATGCCTACTAAAACGCTAACGTCGACGTTCACGAAAGCGAATGGTACATCTTGCAAATAAGGCAGTAAGGCAGACTCTCGATATTTCCAAAGTAGGATATTCGTGTTTAGAAAAAAGGCAGTTTGATGACGGCTTCGTAAACAAATTGGAATTGACCTTAATTTGCTACCATAAAGAGGGAAAATGTCCTAAATCATCAAAACTTCCGTTCAAATAGCAGAAAACCCGGACATCCAGTCTTCCAAAGTCATGGCGAAAACTTTAGTTTTATTAACCTCGTCTTTCTCCTTCGTCGCTGATTAGGGATCGGCAATCTGTCCGAACAGAGGCTGCTTCAGATGAGCCACCTCTTCATGAGCGAAAGGAACAATATCGCCAAAATCTACGTTCTGAGAGCTCTTAATTCTGTTTCTGATTGGTCAGACGACGCCACTGTACCTTGATCTTGTAAGGCAACTCCTGGAATAATATTCATTGTTTCTTTCGGACTGCTCAGCGGATTGGTTCGAGAATCCGATTTCAAATTTTGGCGCCGAATCAGGCATATGGAACTATCTTGTAATGTTTCAGCGTCCTCGCCCTTTATCTTAGGCCAACTATTCAGACGTTCTATGTAGGCATGTGCAATCTTGAATTTATTTCCCAATTTTTCACGTAGCAAGATTCTGTCCTGCCGGTAAGCAACTTCGGGGTCATCATTAAAGCAACTTTTAACCAGCTTCTGAACTTCACCCGTTGAAAACTGTTCTAAGTAAACCAGTCTATCCAAAGGATCGAAAAATCTCGTTTCGATTATTTTATCGAACATTCGCAAAAACACGTTGAACCTTGTCACGTCAGAACCATCAAAGGCTTCCAAATCACGCCTGGGTAGAAGTTCTGTTGTTATTTTTCCTTGATTCGCAAAAATAAAGAATCTATTTGTTCCTTGTGAGGATTAACCTACTCAATCAACTCCTGGCTGTCACAGTATTCAAGAAGCTTGTCGACCTTGATTAGATACTCCAAATAAAGTTTCCGAATCAGTTCGAAGTCACCGTGAAGGTTGTTCAGCAACTATTCGATCTCATTGCCCTTCCTCGTCGCAGCGCCAAGCTTGGGTGACGGAATGGTGACGTCACAGGGTGGAGTACGAAGCGTTGCTGTCTCTCTTGACTTCGAAATCCTGACATACTCTTATTGGAAACTGTAAGGTTGGCTCGGTTGGAGGGATTTGCATACGCGAGTTTTCTTGAACTTCTTATTAAAATCGGTTTCTGTCCCCCGATCCCAAACAACCCCAATCACCTACAACCGACCAAATCATGCGCAATGCGCCTTTTTTCCCCATTTATCATGGGCAATGCGCTCCTACTATTTTTTTCCATTTCTCTTTCCTCATTCTGGCCGCTCTGCGCCACCTGTTCTTCTCTTACACTCTTTCCTAGTGGCACTGCAACAACAACCACAACAATGCATACCACTGCGAAACAATTCACGGATTACAACAATAGTTAATTAATTGAGCATAAAAATGGTATTGCACATGAGGAGACGAGTAAAAGGCTTTAATCCGAACACTATCACACAAGATATAAAAACACTTGTAAATATTTAGAACATAATTCTTAAATAAAATACGTACCAAATATTCTCTTCAGCTAGGTCAGTCGAGCACCAGCATCGAACTAAAAACAAATACGTGTATCAAAATGAGCTATAGCTAACTTGTGTCCGACATACACGCACCATAAGAACGATTTAGCCAATGTACGCTCAAGGATTTTAAATTAAACAATAATCAAATTGAGGAACATATTGGAACATATTTCGGATGAATACAATTTTATCTCCAACAAACTAACTCCATTTGTTAACTGCTAATCATAACGATTTGCCACGTGGAGGTTGTTGAGGTTATATATATAGCGTTACTGATGTAGCCCTTCTTATTGAAGTTGGCGTTACACACGAAGACGTGTTACGTTCGACGTCGCCTACCATTAATTTTTTCATAATAATCTACATTTAAATCAAATTTTCTCATATATCACAAAAATTGTGTGAGTGTTGCTCATAGGTATTCATCATCGTATTTGATTTTTTAATTGCCATATTTCGATTTACGAGGCTTGACGGATTCAAATCATCCAACAGTAAACAGTTAAATAATATTAGAAATAACAATAACATTGTTCAACGGGTAAAAGTAACAAGTAAATAATGCTAGCTGAAACAGTAACTTCATTAACAATTAATTATTCGATGTTTGCTGCTCGTGGACAGCGTGTGGCACACGAGTTCGGTCAAATGAGCGCCAATTTCAACGCTGGTCACCTTACGATACTTTGCCACTCTTGATTATATAAATTAAACCCGAATTTCACATTATTTTTACCGTATCTTCGAATTGAAAGTAAGCAGAAGGAAGCGTTCACAAATTTTTTACTTTTCATTCTATAGATTTTAAAGTAGAATGATGAAACGGAAGTTCAAAGCATTTTCAATCCAAGTTCACAAATCTCGAAGTATTCGGTCAGAAGTCAATTATACGGATACACATTGAGTTCTCGAACGTATCTTTTTTAGTGATCATTGACTTGGTTGTCGTCCTACATCAGATCGCGCTTCGCGTTACATCAATTTCAAACAACTCATATAATAAGAAACATATGATACTATATGATAACAAACAAAGCTATTCTATAAATACTTGGGGGGAGCTTTTCGCCTGACTCTCCCCAACAGAACGGGTGATTGCAGCCGTGGCACTACGGGTTACATGATGCGTGATGCGTGTCTTGCATGCAAGAAACATGCATATTTAATTTCAAACTAGCAACAACCTTCCATTTTCTTAAACATTTCCATGAATAAAAATTGAATATGAGTACAGATGAGTTGTAGCATTCACACACAGTTTCAAACTAGTAACAACCGACCACATTCTTAAACACTTCCTGTACGTCGACTAACTAGGAGTTCAGATAAAAGGGTCGCCTGCCGAAGACCACAACTGCCCTGGATGTAATGGACCATCATGATTCCTGCCTTCCGGAACGTAGCCTTCAACACTTCAAGCCGTCCGTATCTAGGCCGTGGGTCGAACCGGGTGGATAGCTAGAGGTCAACATAGCCCAAGTCCACAGTGCGATTCATATACCTTCCCGTGCGTAACGCAGCCGGGCATCTTCACGGCTTTTGACACAAAGCGCCCACCACAACAGCGCATCGAACCAGCCCTCGGTCGAACGGCCACTTGTCGAAGGACGATAAATTTTGAAACAGAACTATGCTATCTGAAACCTAACCTCAGATGCGGTGAACGTAGTTTTTTTTTAATTAATGCGGTGAACGTAAAGTTTTAAAATTAATTTAACTATGCCCGGAAGTCAGATTCGATCCGCGGCCTGGTGGTGCACGGCAGGTGGTGGTCAAGGCCGGAGGAGGACAAAGCCGAGTGGTGCACGGCTGATTGGTGGATATCCGGAGAGATCCAAGGCGTTCGATTCAGGGCTTATTGGTGCACAAAATTGGTGGTGCACGGCTGCGCTCCCCAGATAAAAAACTCCTTGGTTACGGAGTTCGCCTACTTGATTGCAACAATATTTTATTTTTGTAGACTAGAGAGTCAGAATTATTATTATTTATAATTGGTATTTTGGATGAATGGTAGTAAATACATGTTTAGTCTCCTCGCGTAAGAATAAGAGAAAAATTTGAATGCTGGCATTAAATTAATTGATGAGAACTCGTGTAGCCCTCAAAAATTACTTAAGAGACTAAAAACAATTTGTGAAAATATGCTACCGCTTTTTAATTTTAATAAAAATAAATCATATATACAATACAATTATTATGTTAATAATTTGAGATCAAATTTTACAAACAGTAATGCGAGGAATCTGATTGTTTCACAATTAGCATCGCAGTGATACCTTCGATCGCCTTAATGTTAACCACTTCATGCAGTGGAGTATCCAACTTTAACCTGATGAAACGCTATATTTTATATTAAATCAGTTGAAATTTGAAGCAAAACACTATCTTTGCTATAAACATACAATATAAGCTGATTTTATCTATGGTCCATGTTATATAATATACAAGATCAGGAAAGGATCTCAACATTTTATATTGTAAATTCTACTATCCATTTCGCATTAAATAATTATACTGATGATACACCAACAGGAAATAAATTCAATTGGCTATAGTTGAATTTGTTTATTTTTTTCTTTTCACTCACATGTAGGAGCGAAATTATGCACTAGCAGGCATTGCTGCTGGTATGACGTGTGTTGCAATCTACAGTCAATATAAGATAAAATAGATTATTGAATCGCACAAGAAACAACCAAATGTCGCTGCAGACTTCGTAGTTGTAGTGTAGTTCAATATTATGAGTTTCGCCATTAAATTATAGATTTATAAATCGTATAATTTATAAATATTTATAATTAAATCTTGACTCTTCCGATCGATCTCGTATGACACATGTTTTACGTGTCATACGAGACCTCAAGTCTCGTACTTTTCCACTTTCTAATACGAGACCTCAGGTCTCGTAACTTGATGTATGAAAATTTAATATCTTGAGTCGGCAATAGCATTGTTTATAATAATTTTGGTAAATTGTATGTACATTTGAAAGATAAGTTGATTTACTCTGCAAAATGCGATATCTGGCATTAAATATAAATATCACTGCGCGCAGTGATGCAGACGCCTAACTCGATGTGCCATAGCATCTGATGTCGGCAAAAATAATTCATTAGTTATTGTTCGGTTAAAGGGAATTATATCTTAGTAATCCCATTTAATCTCTTTTTATTTTGATATTTATTCTTTTATACTAGCTACAATCCCATAGATCTTCTGGCGTTGAAATATATGTTTGATGCTGTTCCTTGTAAATCAATAATACGTTTACAAATATGTGCCGAGGTTTACAGTCGTACAAAGTAACGTGCTCATGCGATTGTGATAACCACTATCAGTGCATCGCTGAGACTTGACGAGTTTGGTGGCAGGTAACAGATATGGTTCAAGCGTCAACCTAAAAGTACTAGTCATCTTTCAAAGCTACAATTCTGCACAGCAATGTGAGTTACGTTAATACTACATATGCTCAACTTTTGTGTTGTCTTGAGTGAGCTTCCAACTAATTATCGTCCTATGTGTCATTCTTTCTTCAAGTTTGATACTTGTCTTTGCAAACAGCAATTTATTATTACAGGTTCTCAATAATCATGTGAAAGTTGTATGCGGTTGAATGTTATTCTACGCAGTTTTAACCTATGCAGTATGCAGTTTTATGTTCAACGTAACTTTCTTCTCAAGCAGTGACACGATTATATATAATCAATCGCGAAATGTTGATGAGGAGAAAGATGCTTCACTAATGTTTTTTTTGATAACAATGAAACCTCGCTGAATTTAGATCCCTGAATTATAGGTTTATACCATTTCCGAACAGTGTACCAAAATGTTAATGAAATAGGTGCATCTAGAATATAATAAGTAATAAGCGATATATATAGTGCTGTGAAATGTATTTGTAGTTCCGTTAAACTCTATAGTGGATGACTATAATCTAGATTTTCAGATCGAGATTATCTAGATTATCAGACCTAATATCACATTAATTTAAAATCAGTGTGATAAACTTCATATTATATTCTTCCTCCAAATTAGGAATAACAATTATTATAACTAGCGGATTGCGTGGGTAAAGCGTTTCTTGATTCTAACAAATTAATCAGGGAAGATTTCTAAGCAACGACTAGAAAGAAATTTAAATATTAAATAATATACTTCATCCATTATTTACACAGAGGCTCTTAAACTAATATATCAAACTAACTTACAACTATTAATGAATCTCACATAATCATGTCTCTTAATAAAAGTTCGAATAATAATTACGACTGAGCATGAAAATCTTGAGTTTAACATTTTCGTTGAGCACAAATGTTCTATTTTTCATGTCCAGGGGCCGTATTATCACAACTTCGTAACTTTTTGTACTTCCGACAAAAAAGTTACGTGTTACGTAAGTACACCCTAATTTTGGCATTATCAAAACATTCGTACGTAAGACTTAGCTAAAAGCGTACTATCAAAACCATCTGGCCAACTGACCAATCAGAGGCTTTGGATTTGTTTACATTCTGTGAACTTCGATGGCGGGAATCGATGCCTTCGATGGTATCGACTATCGAATGATGTTGTCGGTATTGCTCCTTGTTGGCCCAGAAAAAGCCGTTCTAAAATAGTTGTGAACTCTTTTTAATAAACAGCGTGAGTTGAAGAAGAAATCTGTGTACGGAGCTAAAAATTATGGTTAGCAGAGATATAAAGTATCGACTAGAAGGAATGAATGATGAGAGTTGGGCGCGAAAGCTTTGCTTTCGCGCTTGTAAAATATAACGTAATATGCATTTGCTTGTAAAATATAACGTAATATGCATTTGCTTGTAAAATATAACGTAATATGCATTTGCTTGTAAAATATAACGTAAAAGGAAAACAAAATCAGCTTCTGGCATTAACTCAATTGATTTTTTTTCCAATAGCACTGTTTAGCACGATCACATATTTTGATCGTGCAAATGTTGTACGATCAAGTAGTGGAGATATTACAAGTAGAGCCATCATTCTATGCGTGTATAATCCGCGCTGTCGGATTATTGAAAAAATTCTATCACAAGTCAAGGTGTTGCTACTTGCTAGTAAATCAATAGTTTCCTATCGCTTCAGCAGACACTCTAAACTTGTGGGGAACATCACTTACGACATCTCCGAGCAGGCGTACAGTTACGTTACGCATCTTCCCGCGCAAATGTTTTGATAATACCACCTCTAGAGTCACGTCATCAAGTCAGCACTTACGCCACTCGTAAGTCGATTTTGCGTACTTAATTACGAAGTTTTGATAATACGGCCCCTGACCTACAGCTCGTTACTTCTGAACTGCAGTTTAGCAGTTCAATCATTTTTGTGCACAGGCAAGCCGAAATATGAATGCAACAAGCCGAACTATGAATGCAACAAGCCGAAATATGAATGCAACAAGCCCATAATGAACAAGATGAAACAATATATATACTATTTTTACTTAAATTGTTAATCAAACGGGGCAATTTTCAAACATAATTATTATAATTGAAACGTTTAACCCTAACATAACCCTCTACCGCCTGACATGAGTAACCGGAGCATTTCATTGCTTTGTTTGCATGTTGACCGTGGACTCGAATTTAAATCAATTAATGACTTTATTAATCATGTTTACACACTGTAGACGTTTCTTCCTAAATTATGTTACATGTGACATCAATTTGCTGTTTCACACACGATGAAAATCAACAAGGCGTGTTTTTAAAGTAAGTTCTGTTTCGGCATTAAAAACAGGCACATTTTAAAAAAGTTTATTCACTTCATTGGTCATACTTTACAACATAATTGTTATATGCTACTACTCCATAAAATATTGATGCATTTATCGTATCAAGGGTCCAGCTTTTGTATGCCATCATCAAAGAAGCTCGCCGCCTGATTTGACAATTTCGTAAAAACGTGCCTTTCTTAAGTCAGCAGGAAACTTTTCAGCTAACAAGGAAATCATCATATATTTTTCAAATCATCGTTAATGATTGAATGTCTATCACTTCATTCATCATGAATGTTTGCGCGGCCATATTTCAAGGTACTTATCCGATTCCGTACCATCCCATCACTGATAATGTTTTCTACATTCACATACTTCACTGATTTGCGATGAATGTCAACTCTGAACATACTACATACTTCACTGATTTGCGATGAATGATTTGAAACGCACGCACTTTGCAGTCGGCGGAATTCTCAAGAGTTGGAGGAATTTTGAAATCATGTAAACAATGTAGACTCGCTCGGATGGTTCCGTACTGGCGTCCGTATCAATTCTACACAGATGTATAGCTACGCGTACGGCGCACATGCATAAAACGGCGGCCGTAGCGCTGTAGCTTAATTTGGAAACGGCACTAACTAATAAAACGTCTTTTACATGACAATTACATCCATTCTCTTGATACATATTAATTATTCACATTTGATGAAAACAACGGATCGTGTGATGCATCCTAGCAAAAAAAATCAATATTTTTATCATTAATATAGATTTGAAGACACTCAGCGTCTTAGTTGCCATTATTCATCGCGTTAGTTTTTATAATTACCACGGTTCCGTTAACATTTTTCATTTATGGAACGAAAAGAAGAAAAAATATCTGTCAATTAACCAATAAATTTATGATATATGATGATACTCAGGTATATTAATCAAGACGGAAAGGAGACTCTAACCAGAAGCTGACTTCTATCCGAAGGCCAAGCAGACCCGCGTAATAACTTTGTACTTGTTCCCAGTGTTGCGACTCTTTGGCCCCAGAGCCTATAGGCGCTCCCGTATTTTGTTTCAGTGAAATGAATGATGATGAACTCTGGTCTGATTCACGTCAATCATCCAATAATAGTGTGAGAAAACGGAAAATGCTTACAAAATACAGATAAACTCAACAATTGTGTCCAAATTCATATACGATGCTGGCAGGTAACCGATTTCAATTAACCAGATTTCAAAAAATTTAAATCTAAAATATCTTTCCGTGCATTCATATGGAAAGCTATCAGGTTATTCCAACACAACTTGTTGTCGACTTTTTTTTTATACGTAAATATTCAAGATTAGTAATTTCTTGCCTCGTCCCGCCGTCATTTGACCTCTTACAGAAATAGAAAAAGATTATTACAAATTTTGAGCTGAACCTAACGAACTACCGCCACTAAGATGAATACTGAATAAAAATCAGCATTAAAGCCAGTGGTTTCAAATTGTATTTTTGTCTAGTCCTTTCCTCACTTAGAACCAGTAAGAATTTTAATGCCTGTCATGTCCGTAATAGACCTAAAAGAAATATTTAAATATCAATAAATATTTAAATGGATTGAAATCAAGAATATCAAATGACACCGTGCTTACGACACGAATACATAAATAATATATTTTAATTGATTTAAAAAAATTCCACTAGGCAAATGAAGTAAAAAGCGTTTTCCTAAATGTTTTTGATAATTGAAACTGGGAAATTTCTCCTGGAATTAGTAACGGCAATGAGCCTGCTCTGCATGAGCCTCCTCAAATTTTAGTTGCAATGCCGAAACTGCCGCTCTAAAATTCTGTCAATGTTGAGCTGAGACCTGCATTTTATTTATAGAGACTCCAGAAATGAGAAGCCTATCTCCTACAGATAGAATAATGCAATAGGAAACATACATTATATGCAAGGCTCTCTGCCTAATAAGTGAATGACTGAGTCGAGTGAATGGCTGAGTGGCTTAACTACTCTCTGTAGTTAAAGAGCCAACTTCTTCCATGATAGAAATAGAGATTGATTTGAGGAACCCTCGTAACGTAGAGCAACATGTTTACGATAAAACGGACTGTAATGCAATGCCTGATGAATAATACCAATTAAATGAGCTTTTATACTATTCATTCGCTAAATCTTTTTTCTATACTGGTGACTACCGCAACGTTATTAGTTGAAAGCTAAAACAGCGTCGCATAACTGCAAGACGTGCTTGTTGCATTTTAACTTAACTTAAATTTTTATCCTAAAGCAATTTATACCATGTGTTGGTAGGTTGGAGGTTGGTAATTTAGAGGTTGGTAATTCTTTAGCCATTTTATAAAATAATGCTTGAGAAGCAACGTATAAAGCTATATATTTATGTGAATCTATTACCGATACGATCCATTACTGATTTACATCTACAATGAGCAATTTCATTTGTTATGCGAAGACATTTGTCGTTGACAACATAATACGCGTACATGCAGCAATAATGTGTTCGTACGAACTAGATCCAGCATAAAATCATGATACGTACCTAAGTTTAGGCCAGTTTTTACGATCACTTGGTTTTGCACCTCACACAAGCTAATCCATTAAATCCTCCGACTCGATGGGAGTCGATAAAGGCATTTTTTACGATATTGGACGTTGAAATTTACCTAAATTTGAATTCACGGAAAGATAATTTTTGAAACGTTGTATTTAAAATAAAATCAAGTGAAACAAACTATGGCTCGCATTATGTTTTTCATTTTATCAATTCTTTATTTTACGACCTTTACGACGCTTATTTTGGTCGAGACAACTAGCAAATATCGTAACCTTATCTCACGGTCTACATCTTAAAGTTAGCCAAACTTTAGCCTCTATTTTAATACAAAAGAAAGTCAAATAGTCCGCAAATACAGCACAGGAATTTAGACTTGTAAGCAAGTTTTTGACTGGTAATCGCGTTTAGGACCTTAATACTAAAGGGAGCTGTTTTTGGTCCATTAAGAGTAACTCGTACCTAAAATGCTCGGTTGTACGTGTACCAAGTGCTCCGAGCGTCACATTAGGCATACGAGTCGTTTGATCAAGGTGGGATAACGACTTACGACTTAATTGTCTCATTAACATATCGGAAAATGAAACACGGGAAGGATTTCTCCCACTATTTACTAAATCAAGTTGTGGAATCCAGGCTGTAAAATAGGTGACAATCCAGGGAAATAAATTCGACAGTTGGAACTATTTTATTCTATATAAAACTAGACATATGTTAATAAAATAAAAATTACGAAAATAATTTTGAGTCAAGGGACAACTTAGCTCAATTGTAGGCGGCTAGAAGTTCACCAATTTTCGTAGAAAATGATCCACCTCAAACCAATTGGACAGTTTATTCACTAATTATGGTTTTCTGTATGCTTCGGTATTAACAATAAATCATCTCGGAAATAATATTAGCAATAGTACTAGTACAATCACTACGATTGGAACACAACTACATAAATGCGAGTATATATACGCTGTATTGAGGTTAGAATCAAGAATGCCATTACTCCGCGCAATCACTATACAAGCACAACAATCTATTAAAACAAATTGAGATCGGTAATTGTCATTATTTTGGTAGAATCTTTGGGTAATATTCACCAATACAGTGACATACTATATAGAAAATCAAATTATTTTCTAGGTTAAACGCCATTCTTGCGTGCAGGGCGTCACGCCTTAAGATAACCCTAGATAATTTATACCCAGAGTTCATTGTGAGACACCAAACCAAGGCCATGCTGCACGCACAATTTTTGACGGCGACCAAGCACTGCCTACAAGTGACACCGAGAAATTAACTGAGTTTCCCAATTGGCCAGAACCCTCTTATCTCGGTGCCACTACCACTACGCTACAGTGGCTCACACCTTCAACTTCCAAGTCCCAACAGAAGCCAACACGCAAATTTTACAATAGATAACAGTCTTGTCGATCTGGATGACAGGGCATCAAATCCTAGCAACCCTTCACATTTAGAACTTTACCCTAGAAATCTTAGAAAATAACCAAACAATAAATTATCAAAACCCAGTAAAAACCCCTCAAGAACAATCATTAATTATTCACAACATTAGCAATGATTCTAAAAATAAGCAAATGATACAATTAGAACTAAACAGTTCAGTTTATCAATATGGCAGCACTCGTTTCCCCAAAAAAACGGATGCATATATAGCACAACTGAGGGTGGAGGATACTCATGGGCATATAACACAAGGAGCAGTTTAAAAATATGTCTATTATCATGAATTCAGATTTACGCCATCAAGAACAGAAGTTAGCCATTGCATTCACCCACATGCATTACATATTAACTTATACAATACACTTGATTTACCAACTTGTTATGAAAAAACTAATGTATTCTAATATTCTCGCCGGTGCATATGTTGGAAAAATATTTCAAGCCTACTGCTAGATAGTGATTTAATTGTGACTAGCTACTCGCTACCCAGAAAAAAGTGTCAGTAACTAAAGCAATCCAAGGAAAAATTAATTCAAATTCAAACGTCAAAACATAGCAGGTTACTTTGTATACTTCGAGCTGTTATTGTCACTTATGAGATCGCCCAATTTATCCGTTTTTACGCGAGTCTGGTTGGCATTTGAATTATTTTCATGTCTTTTCGCCTTCGGTTGATCACTGTGCTGACCTTGCTCTGCCCGCATTTCCCCACGAACCTCAACGTCTCATCGCTGTGGGACAGTCCTGAACAGACCGCGGTCTTTTCGGTCTTTCTTCCATCATTTGCCCATCACCCTCCTCTCCAGGTAAGGACTTTCGAAACTCACTCAGGCACACGTATTTGCCTACGCACACGTAGTCGCTGATTTGCAGTCTGTGATTGGCAGGTTTTGCCGCAAAAACCGTCAGTGACTGGCTGACGGAGTTACGAACTCTTAACTTTTCTGACCCCAGGTCGCCCTCCACCGTCAGCCTCCTAAGCTACTCGCCCGGCGCACCTGAATGGCGATCGACGCTATGAACAACAACAACAACAACCCCACTCAGATTTGACTCTTCTGTTGCCGCGGGGCCGCTTATTCCTGTTTACAATTGAAGAATCTTGTTCTCGTACACGTCGAGCAGTATTTTTTGAACCATCACTTCGATTTCTGTGAGTCAGATGTTCAACTGTATCACTCGAATGATTAGGATGTGGCAGGTCAGAAGGAAGGCCTTGAAAACAAAGATCCGTAGGGTAAGGTTGTGTGATTTTCTCTGAGCGCCTTCGTCTATGATCTTCTTTGCCTGAGGTTCCATTGCACGCTTGCTTACCCTGCATTAAACTATTCTTGATTGATGAGCCTACTTCATAATCGACTAATGAAGCTCCCTTCATAGGTCGAGATGAGGAATAAACCTCGTGGCCTGCGTTTTTACAGGCTGATGGACGTACATGGCTGGAAGATGACTGTTGTGCATTGGCATTGGAACTCCCATGTACTGGAACAGGTTCCCGAGTTGCTGCAAGTAAATAGGTTTGACGCAACTCATTTGAAAACTGTGGACTCGTCCTTTTCTCTGATGAGGGATAATGTTCCTTATTTCCACTACTGGTGTATGCCGAACGAGTGGATGTTTGAGGAATTGTCTTGTCGGTAGGGGAAGCAACTGCACGACCAAGGCGATGTATTGTATAACCAGGGTAATGTGCAGCAGGGTTATATGCAGCGTGATCAATAGGATGTGATGCATCAACAGCTTGATGTGAAACATGACTTCGGCTATGTATAGCATCACAACAGCGATGTGCAGCGTCATCAAGGAGATTAACCTTATCTCCTGGGCGATAAGCGGCATCATCAAGGTGATTTGATTTGAACTTTTGGGGTTCATGTGGCAGCGCCTTGTCGTAAACTTCAACATCTATTTTGTTCTCCAAATCTCTTTTCTTCTCACTGCATTGTTGCTTCGTTGCTTCTGGTGTATCTTCAAGCCAGGTCAAAATTTCTTCACACAACTTGAAAGCAGCAGAATCATGTCCGAACTTCTCTCTGAGCTTTTCCTTTTGGTCGACGCAGAAAGATTCAAGATCGTCCATTGCATGTTCATCGTCTTTCATTCTACTTATGTCGTCCAGGAATACTTTATGACGATCCAAAAATGCTTGCATATCATCCGAGTCAGATGAAAGCTCACGAGTTGGCATGTCTACTGTCTTCCCTTCAACAATAAGTTTTATGCGGAGAACTCCGCTCTCATCAATCGCAAACAAGAGTCCGCCCGTTGTCGTCGAAAGGCCGAGCTGTCTTAATCGCAGTGTTGTCAGTTCGAAGTGGTGAAACCTTTTCCATACCAGCGTAGGTATGTTCTCATACAGTCTTAACCCATTTGGGTGCTCATAGATATCATTTGACATTTGGAAACTGCGCTCGGCTGGAATGCATGCTCCCGAATCAAAAATTCTGCCTGACTCCAAAACTGAGTCATAACTGATACACCTGGTGAACACCTCCTCCACCTTGCGAGTTGTTGAACCCGAGAACTCGTCAGCTCGTATGGCAGCGCCACAGGCAATCGCTTCGTCTTTATTGAGCGAAGTATCCAGAGATTTTCCTAGTGTTTTGGCAATCAGTTTTTCTACAGCAGGAATACGCGTTGAGCCTCCCACCAGCACAACTGTTCGAACTTTAGTCCAACTTTCCGACTGAGTCAATTGATGCAACGCATTCGCGAGATTTAATAACTGATTCTGGCATGCAACTTCCATTTCTCTCCTGGTAAATGTGCTCGTGAAATCAATGTCGTTAGACATCGAGTCTACTTGTATCACGGAAGAACTTAGGAGAGTCAGATTATCTTTCAACTTCTCCGTGGCTGTCCTTATTCTCATGAGTGCTTTCGGGGACTCCTCGAACGATTGGTGGTGCTGGTCTTCAAACTTTTTGATAACGGTTTGCATCATGCACATGTCTATGAAGTTTCCACCAACAGTTGAGGAACCGAAAGCTTCCTGCACTTGTAGTGCCCCATTATCCATTGAAACAATTGATAGGTTCAGAGAATTTGCACCGAAATCAACGACAGCTACGCAGTCTTTTTCTCTGGGTCGATGGTCCCAATAAGCGATAGCGGCAGCGGTGGTCGAGTTGATCAGTGTGACGCTTTCAAGGCCGGCGATGAGGGCCGCATCAAGTGTGGCTTGTCGCGGCGCGTTGCCGAAATTTACTGGCACGGTAATTACTGCGTTTGTGACCTCGCTCCTCAAGTGATTTTCTGCGTCGGACTTCATCTTGGCGATCAGCAAAGCCGTTATTTCCTCAGGGCGTAGCCTTACCTTTTCATTTCTGTACTCCACTTCAAAGACAAGCAAACCGTCCACGGTTGATGAAAATACGGGAAGATAAGGCAGCACTGTTACCTCTTCTTCATCCGAATATGGTCGCCTTTCGGATTTTGTGCCAACGTAATTGGAATAGAACGACTCTCTTTTCTGATTCTTGTCAAATCTCCTGCCGAGGACGGTCTTGACGCCATAGACGGTGTTGGCGGCGTTGAAGGTCGCCTGGTCCCTGGCATTTCTGCCCACGAGGCTGCGTGAGTCGGTGAAGGCAACAAAACTCGGAGTGGTCTTGTCGCCGTAAGCGTTTGGCAACACCTTCACCGCTCCTGCGCGCACGCTGGCAACACAGCACTTGCCTGCGCCCAGGTCCAGTCCGATGCTGGCCGCGCCTGACATCGTCCTGCAAGTTAGAATCAGAATCGAAAAGTAAAACTCAGAACTCACGTGGATGCAAAATAAAGACATTATGAAACAAGATTAGTTTAGGTCAATTATGACGTGCCCAGAACCCAACAGGTACCTGCGTTTTACGTTCAATTTAATGAGTGTTACTTCCTCTCATGTGTCAACGAAAGAAACAATTTCATTTCGAGCAAGCTGATGAGAGAAATGAAATTCAAAGTGTACCAGTTTTATAGGCAAGAATTAACAACAAGTCCGTTATTCACACAGAATAATGGCCGCAAAAACAATGTTGCGTATACCAATTTTGTGAGCACCAGATCTGGATACGTTATGTGAAGAACAATACACGTTATATTGTAAAAGTATATTCAACATTGCAATAATGCATGCAACTGAAACTCAATCAGAAAGTTAATATTTTTACCAGCGTATAACTGAAAATTACCATATTTTATAGGAATTGAAGCTGATAAGGCGCTTGTCTTAATCTTTGGATTACTATTGCATTTTCCAAATATCGAGAAACAACCGATTTTCATTATATATATTTTTTAGAAAACTGCGCAAAGTTGAAAGAAAATTATGAGGGTAACAGTTGAGCAATCAAGATTGACATTGACACTTGAGTAGTAATGTCTTAATAGTGTAGGCTGTGTAGCATCCGATTTTTTATTCGTTGTTCATTTTGGTGTTGAAGCAATTCGAATGATCTTGCTCAACATCATCATTGAACGCGTTCGATCTAATGGAAATGTGCGATTGGAAAATTCAATAAAAAAATATGTTGATTCAAGTAATAGTTTTCCAGTTACTTGAAACAAAATATTCAAGTAACTTTTTCAAATATTTTGTTGAATCAAAATATTCAGTAAAAATGCATTTGTTTCTCAAATCTCTCACCTGCTCATTTAAAATCTGAACCGTTACAATAATGGTAATAAGTACCTAAATTGTTTGTCACAATCGTTATAAAACTGAGGACCATTGAAAAACTATTCAGATTCAAAAGTAACTACTATGAATCTATATTTGCTTTTCTGAGCAAATTATCGCATCGAAAGGATGATTTCGGGACGATGTTTCCATCAGCTGACTGCACCATAACCTCACACGTTAGCCATATCATATCGTATGTAGTATGTAGTCAGATCAACTAGAAAATTTGTATTCGTTGCAAACACCGGGATTGCCAACTGATCGAGGTCGGGTAGATCTTGAATAGCAATACCAAATTCAACACATATATAGTTTCAAACATGTTACAACCTACCACATTCTTGAACACTTGATGTACAACTACTAACTAGGAGTACAGATAAAAGACTTTTTGTTTACGAAATTCGTCTACTGGCTTGTAACAATATTTTATTTTTCTTTCAGACAAGACAGTCAGAATTTGTATTGTTTATCATTGGTATTTTAAATAAATTGTAGTCTATATAGTTGGGTTTCTCGCGTTAGATATGAATTACAATATAAGGAAAATTTTAATGCTGGCATTAAATTGATGAGAACTCATGTTGCTCTCAAAAGTTGCATTAGATACCAAAGACGATTTGTGAAATTATGTTACCAGTCATTTACCTAAAAAATAATAAAAATTATTTAATATTCAATAAATATTGCTACTGAACTTAATTTTTAATTTAATTGAAGTAATAAAAATTTACAATACAATTATTATGTAAATAAATTGAGATCTAATCACATAATGCGAGGAATCTGATAGTTATCACAAGCGTCACAGTGATAACTTCGATCGTCTTTACAGGGTCCGCCATATTTATGGCAACGCATGTTTTTTTGTTATTTCTCAGTGAAACAAACGGGTGCATTGGTTTTCTTTGGATGAGCTATAGTAGCCAAGAATTACCTGAAAAATTCTCAGACATATTTATTCAATATGACCACCCTTATTTTTAATGACGGCCTCCAATCTACGCGGGAAAGCTTTTGGGCCAAAGCTACGCGGGCCAACTGGCAGAAACGCGATGTGGTAAAGGCATTGAAATGAAAATTTTAATTCAAAATTTGATTACTTTAGTTGTCATTGCAAAGTGAACGCAGGATCTAGTTATAATTATCGTACTCGTACACCTGCAATTAAAAATCGTGCGACAATCATTGTTAGCGCAATTCTCATTATGAAAAAAGGCGCTATTTCGCCCGTCATGTCCGTCCGTCTGTCTGTCCGTCCGTGACTTCAGGTTTTCGTCGACGAGAAAATGCGCTCTCTGTCACTCACTGCAGTGAGGACTGAGTTACACTGTTTTTGCACTGTACTTAGTCAAAACCTTGACCGTTCCAGCATGGCTGTCGGCTGTGTGAATAAAAAATGTGATACTTTACTAGGATTCAGCAAGGCTATGGAAGCAATAAACTAGAAAAATTCAAGTCCAATAAACGAAGATAATTGCGGGTAAGCAGCTTAACTTGACCTGTGTGCGGCCGTGTTCTGTATTAGTGATTCAGGCAGAGGGAACTGAAACACTTATTCGTGACCGCTTCTTGTATTCTCCAGGTAGTAGCAAGTACCTCGGTTATTAGATAAGAAACCCCATTAAGATTAACGTGAAATTTGAAAATTCAACGCACCTGGGGGCGCTTCGAATATAGTTTGTGAGTTACTGCTATGACATAAACATAAAGCAACCACAAATCGGTTTCTATTTCTACAGTGCCATGCAACTAAGTGACTGAAGATCAAGACAAGTAACCCAGTAGCTTCAGAATATACCATCAATGATGATACATACATATCTTAGAATGTACAAGAATAGTTTTCGGACCTAACTAAAAATAAGGTCGAATAAAAATTTTTGAAAAATTGTGATATAAATTAAATTATTTTTATGTGACATTTTTTATAATTTGTTTTTTTGTTTTCAAGATACTTTCAGTAGGATTTCCCATAGAACTTTGGTGTTGATTTGTTCTCTTGAAAACCTCCGTGAAATGCATCATATAATATCATCATTCGGATTTTTTCTCTCATATTGAGATGATTTGAAATAAAAATGAGGGTTTACAAACATTTCTTATATTCAAATCCGGCCAAGGCCGGACTTTGGACCTCGCTGTTTGTTTTAAGTGGCCACACTTCCCCCGATTGTGAATGAAGATAAGTAGTATAGAAACGCATCTGTCATGCATGGGACGTACTGATCATAAGTCAATAGTTGGGCTCCGATATCTACTTCGCACTGTAAATTTATTCTGTCTTGTTAAGCCATAATGAAGTTTGGTAATTATTCCATCTTTACAACCTGGTGCTTGTCATACTGTGAGCATTTAATGCGACATCCTCAATTATCCTCTAATCTGGTACAAGTTATCTTCACTTCTCGACTGCCGAAATATATCTTTGAGCCTCTTGTACTTTTCATTTTGATCTACCTCCTCTTATGTTAGGGCCAGCAGGCAGAGACTCAAAATGACATGCCAGATATCGCATTGAAATATATCGCCCCCCCTAGGGGCGGTGGAAAGATTTTGGGGGGCGGTAAGGAAGAAGAGGGCGATAGGAGGGCGGCAGTCCGCAGTGAAAGTCAGAAGTTCGAACGTTTGTTTGACAATTAATTCACAACACGTGCAGCACATGACTCCCAGCGATGGTTTTTCCGCCCAGATCTGTTATTTTTAACCTCTCCTGGGTTTACGTCTCAGACAAATTAACGGCTGGTCTCATGGCCAATTTCCAAATTCAACGATCAAGAAATATCAAACTAATGAACGTAACTCGATGAAACTTGGTACACGGATTCATAAGGACCTAACGGTAATGTTTAGCACGTGAAAATTTTTTGAATTTTGATTTCATTTGTGAGTTATATGACAATACGAGCCGAAATTCATAGTGATCAAGGAATTTCTTCCAAACTACTGAACAGATTTGAACGAAATTTTGAATTTACAGTCCTAACTACCGAACGGTAATGTTTAGCTTGTGAAAAATTTTTTCATCTTGTGAACCTCGGTTAAACTGGCCGGTAGAAAAGCCGGTCGTTTCTGCTATGCCTGTATAACTTAATAACGAAAGAAAAATATAAAAATTGTCACGAGCTAAACATCACCGTTGGGAGGTTAGGTATTTATCGTATCTCGATCACGCATCCAGTTTTGAATATTATAGGGTAAAAGTTAAGTAAATAGATTGAAATGAATTGAACATCTTAACCAAATGCCTGAATTGAAAACGTTCATGCCATAGTTGCTTATTTAAAAAATCTTTAAGAAATTATTGAATTATTTAATAATCACACCGTGGCTTTACTACCGATATAATCAATATTTAAAAATATACTGATTTTTATACGTATACCAATTTTCCCCAATAATCTTTACTTTATCAGATGACGTCATCACTGCACATCCTATGGCACTTGAACCCGAACCCCTCCCTAACCATCCCCCTGACCAAGCAGGTAGGCCTATGCGGATACCGTAGGCCTCCCCCCATTGCGGTAGGCCTATGGGGGGTCTAATGAGATTTTAGAAGCTACATTTCAGCGAAAAATTAAGACCTAACTACTGTGAACATGAGTTGTAAGTGCTGTACTCATTCTTTTTCAGCATAGTAATACATTTTACTGTTATGGAGACTCACAGTCAGTCGATATGCCGTATAGGGATGATGCAAACCGGAAAGGAGCAGCGCGACACAACACTCCTCGTACTCCCGCGAGCGGGTGCACACTGGTGGTTGCTGCCCAGTGCCCAGCGTTCGTATTATATACCCCGAGCCTACGGCGTACGCCAGCCAATCACAGACGAGCTTCCATACCGGCTAGAGGACACTGATTTTTTCGACTATGCTTTGGGTTTTTCATGCGATTTTCAAGATAAAAATATATTTTTTAGGTGTTTACAGTCCACCTAAATCCCAGGGAGGGTTTTCCAATCGTTCAAACGAAACAATGTATTTTTTGTATTATTATTGATGTATGCACTATTGATGAATACACAAAGCTGGGCAGCGCTACTTCGAAATGTAGCGGCGCTACCGCTACATGCTCTAAATGTAGCGGGCGCTACCGCAACCGCTACAGTGAAATGTAGCGCCGCTACAATGGCCAAAATTGTTGTAAATCTCTAAATATTTATTCTGCTATTGGGATTTACTCATAAATATTTAATGATAATAAAACATTTTCAAAACATATCAATGCAACTTTATTGCAATTAACCTAACCGAAATATAATCCTATAATCTTTACATATTTATAATTATATCTTGACTCTTTCGATCGATCTCGTATGACAAATGTTTTGCGTGTCATACGAGACCTCAGGTTTCGTAACTTGATGTATGACAATTTAATATCTTGAATCGTCAATAGCATTGCTTATAATAATTTTGGTAAATTGTATGTATATATGAATGAAATGTTTATTTACGCTGCAGAATGCGATATCTGGCATGGAACATAAATATCACTGCGCGCAGTGTTGCAGACGCCTAACTCGATGCGTCATCGCTTCTGTTGTCAATGAAGATAAGTCAATAGTCATTGTTCGATTATAGGGAATTTAATCTAGGTAATCCCATTTTCAATCACTTTTACTTTTTGATATTTATATTTTCATGCCAGTTACAATCCCATAGATCTTCTGGCGTTGAAATATAGATTCAGGTACATGTTTGATGTCGTTTCTTGTATACTAACTACACGTTCCTAGGCCCTCTGGTGTTAAAATATGTGCCAATGTTTACAGTCGTACAAGGAGACGTGCTCATGCGATTGTGATAACCACTATCAGTGCATCGCTGAGAGTTGACGAGTTTGGTGGTGGGTAACGGATGGTTCAAGCGTCAACCAAAAAGTACTATAGTCATCTATCAAGCTACAATTCTGCACTGCAATGTGAGTTACGTTAATGCTACATATGCTCAACTTTTGTGTTGTCCTGAGCATCCCAATAATTATTTTCCTCTGTGTCATTCTCTTTATTATTACCACGCTTCTTATTAACTTCACTTCTTGTTTGTTTGTCTGCTACAAATCTAATAATCGAAATTTAACACACTTCTACCAGCCCAATTGATCTGAAATTTTGCACACTTGCTTAAAGTCGGAGACAATGCATGAGGCAATTGAAAGAATAAAAAATAGTTTAAAAATTAAAAATATTTTTTTTCAATATTTAATTAAATATTTTAGACAATTAAATATTAAATTAGATATACCGGCATTTTTAGAAGTGAGGTCTTTAAAAAGTAAGTTAAAACGCATATTTGTGTAATTATATTGATTTTTCGTAAAATATTGATTGCAAGTTTTTTTGAGACTTAAAATAATAAATTCAAAAATAAAATAATAAATTCGTTTTACATCCAAATCATCATAGACATCGGCCTCTTTAGAGGTGTGGTCATTAAAATGTACTTTTAAAACGCATAGTATTTCGAGTTTGACTCTTGTCAATGCAATTATTGATTATTGAGAACAGCAATTTATTATTTCAAGTTCTCAATAATCATGTGACAGTTTTATGCCCATGTGCAGTTTTATGTTCGACGTAGACTTTCTTCTTGAGCATTGACACGATTCTACTCTATGATGTTGATGATGAACAAGATGCTTCACTAATGTGTTTTTTTTTTCAATAACTCTGCTGCCACCCTGTCATTGCAATCTGGGAGAGGCAAGAAAACAATAAAACATATCACTATACTGCAATGAACCTGTCTTGCACTGCACCTTCCCTCAAAAGTCGGCTGCTGCCCTAAAAACGCCAATCTCAAATTGCGCTCAATGTTGAGCTGAGGCCTGCCCTTGGTTCTAGCGACGCGATAGGCGATAGCTGAGAAGGCCAACTGGCAAAGATACGATGTAAATACAGGGGTCAGCCCAGCGAGTGTATACTCCTTAGTCACATATATTAAAAATTCACTTAATATATGAGCAGTAAATTTATAAGCCACAGTCATGACTGGATGTAAAACGAAGAAATAATTACGCTTCTTCAATTCAGCAAGCACTGAAAATTGTAATTCCAAATTTGATCACTTTAACTGCCACTGCAAAGTGAACGCAGTGTCTAGTAATAATTATTGTACTCGTACACATGCAATTGAAAATCATGTTACAATCATTGTTTTTGCACTGTACTCTGTCAAAACCCTAGGCGTTCCAGCATGACCATCTGCTGTGTGAATAAAAAAGTGATGGTTTACTAAGATTCAGCATAGCCATGGAAGCAATAAACTAAATATGATACGTCCAATATATAAAGCTAATTGCGCGTAAGCAGCTCAACTTGATCTGTGTGCGGCCGTGTTCGGTATCAGTGATTCAGGCAGAGGGAAATGAAACACTTATTCGTGACCTCTTCTTTTTTATCCAAGTAGCAGCAAGTATTTCGATTGTACGAGAAGAAACCCCAATAAGGTTTGACGTGAAATTGGAAAATTCAACGCCTCTAACTAATGAGGCACTTCAAGTAGTTAGCGAATTACGGATATGACATAAACCAACCACAAATCGGTTACTACTTTTACCTTGCCAAACAAATAAGTGACTGAAGATCAAGACAAATAATCCAGTAGCTTCAGAATATACCATCAGTGATGATACATATTCTAGAATCTACAAGAATATTTTTCGGATCTAACTAGAAATAAGGTCGAATAAAAAATTTGTGAAAAATTGTGATATAAATTAAATTATTTTAATCTGTAATTTTTTAGAATTTTTTTTTTTTTTTTTTTTGTTTTTGAGATTCAATTGGATTTCCTTTCAGTAGAATTTTCTGTAGAACTTTGGTGTTGATTTGTAATCTTGAAAACCCCCGTAAAATGCATCATATAATTTCATCATTCGGATTTTCTCTCTCATGTTGAGATGATTTGAAATGAAAAATGTGGATATGAGGGGGTTTTAAACATTTCCTATGTTCAAATTCCAAACTCATAATAATTCTAATTTTTATATCATTTTCCATCTTTTCACATATTGATGAGACTGGCCAACTTCTAACCGCGCTGTTTGTTTTAAGTGGCCAGACTTCCCCTGATTGTGAGAGCAGATAAGTAGTATAGAAACGCATCTTTCAAGGGACGTACCTATCATTAGTCAGTAGTTGGGCTGCGATCTCTACTTCGCACTGTAAATTTATGCTGTCTTGTTAAGCCGTAATGAATTTTGGTAATTATTCCATGTTTACAACCTGGTGTTTGTCATACTGTGAGCATTTTATGCGACATCCTTTATTATCCTCTACTCAGGTTCGAGTTATCTTCACTTCTCGACTGCTGAAATATATTTTTGAGCCTCTTGCACTTTTCATTTGGATCGTCCTCCTCGTATGTTAGGGCCCGCCGGCAGAGACTCAGAATAACGCAAATGTCGCCCATTTAAATTGTCCCGCTACAGTGTGATAGAATTTTGTTCAATCCGTGTTACATCAAGGCTTCTTTACAATTTTGAGGCACAGAATTTTGTTACTCCTCAAATTGAATGATTTTAATGTTGATTCCGGTTTGCAGGAAGATACCAAGTACAGCGAGCATCGGGCTGGACCTGGGCGCAGGCAAGTGTTGTGTTGCCAGCGTACGCGCTGGAGCGGTGACGGTGTTGCCAAACGCTCATGGCGACAAGACCACTCCGAGTTTTGTTGCCTTCACAGACTCCCGCAGCCTCGTGGGCAGCGATGCCAGGGACCAGGCGGCGCTCAACGCCACCAACACCGTCTATGGCGTCAAGACCGTCCTCGGCAGGAGATTTAATAAGAATCAGAAAAAAGAGTCGTTATATTCAAATTGTGATAACCAAAAACCGCCGAAGCTAAGTCGTCTGGATGATGCAGTCAGCCGTGCCTTGCTACCTTATCTTCATGTATTTCCAACAACCGAGGACGGGTCGCCTGTCTTTAAAGTCAAGTACAGGAATGAAAATAAAGGACTACGCCTTGAGGAAATAACGGCTCTGCTGATCTCTAAAATGAAGTCTGGAGCAGAAGATCACTTCGGAAGTACGGTCACAAACGCCGTCATTTCAGTGCCTGTAAATTTCAGCAACGCACAGCGACATGCCACTCTTGATGCCGCCTGCATCGCCGGCCTCAAGGAAGTCACACTGGTCAATTCGACCACAGCCGCTGCCACAGCTTACTGGGATCAGCACCCCAGAAAAGAAGATTGCATTGCTGTTATCGATTTTGGTGCAAGTTCTCTTAGCCTCGCTGTTATTAATCTGAATGATGGAGTAGTGAAAGTTCAAGCAGCCATTGGTGATTCAACGATTGGTGGAAACTTCATAGACGTGTGCGTGGTGAATGCTGTTATCAAAAGGTTTGAAGACAAGCACAAGCAAACTTTCATAGAGTCTCCTAGAGCTTTTCTGAGGTTAAGGTCGGCCGCAGAGAAGTTGAAACACAACCTGACACTTCTAACCGCATCTGTACTGCAAATTGACTCAATGTCAGACAACATCGACTTCACCTGTCCCTTTACGAGGAAAGAAATGGAAGACGCGTGCCGGGACCAGTTTGCAAATCTCAGTAATGCATTGCATCGATTGGTCCAGTCCGATGGTTGGCAAAATGTTAGAACAGTTGTGTTAGTGGGAGGCTCAACGCGTATTCCTGCCGTAGAACGGCTGATTGCTAAAACATTAGGAAAACCTCTGGATCACTCGCTTAACAAGGACGAAGCAGTTGCCTGTGGCGCTGCCCTCCGAGCTGCCGAGTTGTGCTGCTCAACGCCACGCGAAGTGGAAGAGGTGTTGTCCAGGTGCGTCTGGTACAAGGAAGGTTCGAAATCAAAAGAAATAATTAATTTTGGAGTACGCATTCCTGGAAATTTCAGTCTACAAACGTCAAATGATATCTGGAAGATCCTAACGACTACTGGTATAAATGTGTATGAAAATGTGCCAGTGTGTGTTGGTGAAGGGTATGATACCTTCAAACTGAAAAGAATACGATCAAAACAGATAGGTCTGTCCCCGAAATCAGGTCAAATTTTATTTAAGGTCGATGAAAGCGGAGTTTTTCACATTGAACTTATATCTAATCAAGACGCAAGAGGAGTACCGACTCTGGGTCTGTCATCTGACACAAAAGGCATGCAAGCTTGCATGAATCGTCATAAAATCTTTCTAGAAGACGAGAGGAAATTGAAAGAGGATGAAAATGCCATGAACGATCTTGAAACTTTCTGCATCGAACAACGGAAAATGCTTGAAGATAAGTCCGGCAGTGATTCTGCTACATTAAAGTTGTGTGAATCAATTCTCTTGTGGCTTGAAAACACACCGAAGGCGACAGCACAAAATTGTGCCCAGAAAAAATTTGAATTGGAGAAAAATATTCGTGGTGAAATTAACGACGTGGCGCAACTACCAGCTCCCAATGATGACGAGCTAAGTCAGTGTGGTACACTTGCTTGTACCAACGTCCGACCGAATGATCAGCCATTGGGTCAAAGTATCACCGAGTTTCTGGAGGTGAAAACAGTTACTCGTTACAGTGCCCCGCATACCGAGCCTGCTCATGTTCCTAGACATATCCAGGCCCCTTTGTCTAAATACCCCCGCGATCAATCGAAAACAAAAGATAAACAGTTTAGGGAAAAAAGTAAACCCTCTTCTATATATAGGCAGGGCAGGTGTACTACACTCAACTCAGTTCACCATCGTAAGGAGATGAGTGATGATGAGAGTGATACTGACACCTCGCATAATAAGAAGAAACTTGGTTTGAGGGACCATATCGCTCTTTTTTTCTTCTTGGTGATGTGGATACCCCGATGGCTCCTGAAAAAGCTCCGCATTTGTGCCTGGGTTAAGACTTTATTGCATTTTTTCTTCCGTTTGATATCTGGTCCGATTCGTATTCTTTTTAACCGTAAATGAATTAACTCGAATTGCCCCATTTAATTTCAGTGCTAAAAGGATCAAATACCGGCATCATTGTCTTCTCCAAATGCGAGAGAAAAATGCATTTCTTACAATTATTATTTCAACTAATCATGAGCAGAGTTAATGCACTTCATTTTTTCTATTATGTATAAGATTCCGCGTTCATGTGTTCTGTTGTTTATGACGTGATAATCCTTTTAGCAAGGAATCACTGCAGTTTTAGCAGGACAGTAACCTCCATTTCTGAAGATTTTTTTCTTGAATTTCAGTAGGTTGTGGCAAAGAAATGACCTAAACAAATGTACATAGTTATTATTATCTTCATTTTAACAGTTCATGTTCATCGTTATCTAATCCATTTTTTATTTATTCCAGCCTTATATACAAACCATGCAAAATATTGTGAACTACTGCAGAACGACAAGATTAACGATATAATTTATTAGAATAAGAAATTTATTTCAGACGTGTGGGGACTTAATTATTGCAGGTAGCTTGTCTTGGCACGACGAAGATTCAGCTTGTAGATTTCTGTAAATTTCTGAATGTTTATTTACTTGAGCATGCTAATAAAAATCATATTATTTAAATTTAGGGTTAAATTACAAAGCGAGTTTTAAGTAATTAATTTAGTAAGTAAGTAATTAAGTTTTAGGTAATTAAGTCCTTAATTTGAAGAAATGTCTAACAAAATATAATTGTGCAATAAAATGGCGTGATTCACTTCATTGCTGACCAGCAAAAGGAACATATCAAAGAGGCTATATAGGCTATTTTGGCAGCGTTTAGTGGTGGTAGCGTTAATCTGATCTAAGTCGTGTATGTCCATCAAGAGATGTAAAATCTGCTCCCTAATGCAGACCAAATTCCTCGTGTGGTAAATGCAACACAATTTAATTAACTACTAAATTTCAAGCTTTGGAGTGACGTGGCCCAGTCAGTCCAGGCAGGGAGCAGCCAGATTTATTACACCCTTAACAACTTCATAGATTACTTGATGTCCTCCCAGACCTTGTAGAGAATGAAACAAACTTAAGATATTTATCAACTATGTTTGCATTTACATGTTCGTTTTCAACCTCTTGCGTTTTATCATCGCACGCTGGGGTCGAACCTCTTAACGGAAGCTCTAATGCTGATGTTGGAACATTAGTCCATAAACATGTTTCTCAAAGTGTCATTAAACTTTCAATACTTTAATAATGGGCTCATTATTACACAAATTGATTTATCCTGAGTGTCCTTGAGCATAAGTGAAAAAAATATAATGGAATGCAGGCTATGGCCGTTATAATACTGATTATCTTCGAAGCGTCCGATGATTATAAATACTCGAATTATACATTATACTCAACAAACATTTAGAAGCATTACCGCAATGAGGTTCCTTCTTCTTACAAAGCTCGGCTGCTGAGTAACGCTACTGTCTGGCGATGGGAAGTTTTGCTCAAGCACAATGAATTTCATGTAGAATTATTTTTTGTGGATAATCTCTTATACTCTGTGATATTTCTAGTATAAAAAATAAAGATCGCTTCCATCCAACTCTGAAATTATCCGACAATTACTGCTTGAAGAATATTTTCCCAAAATGGAGGAATGAAGTTATTGAATTTCTATTTTCAAGAGCGCTGAAATGTGCAGAATGAAACGGAGCGTAGGTTGGAAGTTATCATTTCTCGATAAATATTATATTGTTGATGTCGCTGATTGAAAAGGTTGCGCTGGTAAGATGCGCAGAGGCAGAAAGACGTCGGAAAGAAACCACCCTCCTCCACGGATGTTATGCAACAGGCGTAGCAATACCACTTAATAACACATTGTATGATTGTGCAGAAAACTGCTTATATATATCAATTACTAAGGGAGCCTGCACAAAAAAAATCACTTCCTGAATCTAAATAACAAAAAAATGCAATGCTATATCAGGGTCCTATTAATATCAAACGTTTCTCAAGTGCCCAAAGAATTTTGTTCAAAACTAAACTATACGCACAAAATTCAAAATTTCCAACCTACAAAGAAACGCTCGTATTTTAAAGTTAGCCTAAGTTTTATGCATGAAACTCATAAGAATTCTTTAATGACCTTTACCACTAACGTCTTTGTTATTATAGTCCCAATTATTATAAAGATAGCAAAACATCCAATCTAATGCACTCAATCTGAGCACAAGGATTCCACAGTCAATTACGATAATTATTTTAACCATAACTGACACTTTGGCCAAGCTTACCGACAGCGTTATTCATTTTCATGGACTATTGAATTTGACACATAATTTCTTCAGGTAATATTTTGTCTTCTGTGTTTAGGTTTGAACGCTCAAGGTCTGAAATCCCATGCAGGTCGCGGTTTCTCAGACTCAAATCCAAGCATGAAAATTAAATCTGCATTGATGAGTCAAAATTATCAATTAATAAATAATTATTAATCTAATGGTAATTATACCTTCACCGGATAACATTCAACCTAATAATTTTGACTGATGCATACATCCAGTGGATTCATTTATTGAATTAACGCCCGTCATATAGCGCCCGACACCATAGCAAGAGTTCAACACGGACCAGGCTGGGAGGTGCTTCTGACACCAGAAGTGTTCAAAATAATTATAAAAAATTAGTTCAGCAGGCGAGAACATAGCCGCCCGTCGGTCGGGTAATGCTTCATCGAAGCGCGCAGTAGACAGTTCTTCAAAACCATACGTGCCTGATACAATATCGTGCCTGATTAATATGTATCAAAAATACAGATGATAATAGTGAGTAACGACAATCATTATGATCACCCTAGCAGTAAGCAATTCCAGGACAGGCAAACCTGGGAAATTTGTCCATAACTTCGTTGTTTTGGTAATAATCCCACTAAAGTTATAGTTTATAGTATTTCTTTTGCTGTAACAAACATGTTTTTTTAAGAAGCAGCGTGTTTCTCGCGGTGGCATAATGCTGACATTTCTCTCGTTGTCTTTCATTGGGATATACAATTCATGTAAAAAATCTGGCATATTTTTCTACTCACATAAAGTAGTTTAATAGTCACATTAAGGTATTTTCTATATTAGCATTGATCGGTAAAAGTCTTCAATGCGATGCTGTTTCCTTCAATCGACTCACATTATCACCGCTATCTAATCTCTGCTCTTGAATGAATTACTATCTTACAATATCACATATCAGCTGAGTCCTCATGGTTCGTTTGACGAATGATCGGTTACATCAAAGCTACATTGCATTGATTGCATAGAATTCCTTGTACTTTTGTCCACTTCTCTCAACCATCCAAGCCCTATGATATAAAAAAAATATATACGAAATAAGTTGATAGTTATGATATCCAAGCCGGGCTTGACATAAATATTAACTTTGGCTGAACTTGGATTTGGGAATTTTAAAAATTACTGCTGTCGATGTCGATACTTTCACAACGCAGCAGGCACGCGACTTACAGCGGTAACAGATGTATATCAGCTTACGAACATTTAATGTATTCCACTCAAGGCAGTGCTCCATAATTTTAGGAAAGAGCTTGCAAATTGCTTAACTATTTTGACTTTGGCACAATTTTTGTGAAGTGGTGCCACGACTCGTTTTATGTGATTTACCACCATGCAGTGTTGCTTGCAGGTAGCCTGGTAACGCCCATCTCAGTCACGAATGTTGCTAGTAAATTAATAACATATTAATTTGCAGCAAAGTGACATGATGCATGGAGCCATGTTTGCGGTGTTGCGAGGCGACGTGCTAACGTGAATGCCAGTATCAGTGCCCATCTGCGGGCTGACGTGTGAGGTGGTGGTGAACTCACCTGGTGCAGGGGTTTTTTGGTTAGAAGCGATCAATTTATCAGTTTGAAGCGACATCTCCCGAAAAACGTTAGTCATGTTACTCCTGAAACTGTTCTAATTTTGTATTCATCCCATACCTCACAATATATATCATGTTTGTGTTTGTTACGATTTCGATACCTCGATAATACTGTTATATTTATACTGTTATATACTGATTATATTCTAAAACATCTATTTTTATGTTCTATGACAAATTTGGGCACAGAGTGCAGCTTAGTGTTTTACGTTGACATCTTTACAATTACAAATTATTCTGCACGAAACTTAGACTATACTCAATGATCATGAAACGGATAATGATGTTAAGCAAGAAGCTCCTCTCATTTTCACGTAAATTGTCATTCATTTCAGGACAGAAGCACCTATTTGCAAAAACCTTTGCAGCGCAAAAATTTGCACTGCATGGCACTGCATTAAATGCGATTTTATAAACTCGTAACACAATTACCAATGAATTGATTGCCATTCGGAACAGCATATTATTATTTTAGCACCATAAAATTCACATATCATATCATTCACTCAATCACAAAAAAGTTTGCCACTACACACCGAGGAACAACCTAAAAAAATAATTACGATTGTAGCGCTAATTAATTTATTTTGCTTGATAAATCTTTCGGAACGTGTCCCACAATTCCCCCATTTTACTGCCCTCTGATATGCTTCATATTTATATTGATTCTGTTTTGCAGGAATATGTCGGGCGCGGCTAGCATCGGGCTGGACCTGGGCGCAGGCAAGTGCTGTGTTGCCAGCGTGCGCGCTGGAGCGGTGACGGTGTTGCCAAACGCTCACGGCGACAAGACCACTCCGAGTTTTGTTGCCTTCACCGACTCCCGCAGCCTCGTGGGCAGCGATGCCAGGGACCAGGCGACGCTCAACCCAGAGAACACTTTTTATGGCATTAAGACCATCCTCGGCAGCAACTTCAACATGCCTCCGCAAGGAAAGTCGCACTATTTCAATGTTGATAACCAAAATCCACAGTCAATACGTCCATTGGATGAAGAGGACCTAACCGTACTTCCATACTTTCCCGTATTTTCCACAACCGAGGATGGCTCACCCGTCTTTGAAGTTGCGTACAGGAAAGAGAACGTGAAGCTGCGCCCTGAACAAATAACGGCTTTGCTAATCGACAAGATGAAGTCTGAAGCAGAAGATCACTTAGGAAGCGAAGTTAAAAGCTCAGTCATTTCTGTGCCCGTAAATTTCAGCAACGCGCAGCGACAAGCCACTCTTGATGCGGCCCGCATTGCCGGCCTTAAGGACGTCACGCTGATCAACTCGACCACCGCTGCCGCCATCGCCTATTGGGATCATCACCCCAGAGATAATGACTGCATCGCTGTCGTCGATTTCGGTGCAGGTTCTCTGAGTCTCGCAGTGGTCTCCATTGATCACAAAGTAGTTAAAGTTCAGGAAGCATTTGGATGCTCCACTGTAAGTGGGAACTTCATAGACTTGCGCATAATGAAGTCCCTCATAAAAAAATTTGAAGACGAACGCGAGCAAACTTTCACAGAGTCAGCTAAATCTCTTATGAGGTTGAGGGCCGTCACAGAGAAGTTGAAACACAATTTGACTCTTTTAACCTCGTCTGCTATACTAGTAGACTCATTATCTAACAGTGTTGACTTCATGTGTACTTTTACCAGGAAAGAAATTGAAGAATCATGCCAAAAACTCTTCACACATCTCAGGAATGCGTTGCACCGATTGATCCAGTCCGATAGTTGGGCTCTAGTTCGAACAGTTGTGTTGGTGGGAGGCTCAACGCGTATTCCTGTCGTAGAAAAGCTGATTGCTCAAACACTGCGGAAACCTCTGGATCACTCGCTCAACAAAGACGAGGCGGTTGCCTGTGGCGCTGCCCTCCGAGCGGCAGAGTTGTGCTGCTCAACACCACGAGTTTTGGAGGAAGTCTTGTCCAGGCGTGTGTGGTTTCAGGCAGGTTTTGAATCGGGTACTATTGTTGATTTAGGAGCATGTATTCCGGTCGATTTTAACTTACGAGCGTCGAATTATATCTGGGAGCAACTTCATGGAACTGGGATAAACGTGTACGAGGATTTACCAGTGCTCAGTGGAAGGGAGTTCGATACCTCTGAACTGACTACAATACGATCAAGACAGCTTGGCCTCCCTCCGATATCGGGCGGTCTCTTATTTAAGATCGATGAAAGTGGCATTGTTCGCATTGAACTTTATTCTAATGGAGACTCAAGAGGCATACTAATTCGGAGACTATCATCGGACGCAAAAGACCTGCAAATTTGCATAGATCGTCATATGATATTTCTGAGGGACGAGGCAAAACTGAAAGAAGATGAAAGTGCCATGAACGATCTGGAAACTTTCTGCCTCGATCTACGGGAACATCTCAGAGAGAAGTTCGGTCAAGATTCTAATGAATTCAAGTCTTGTGAAAATTTTCTGACATGGCTTGCAGAAATGCCGGAGTTAACGAAGGACGAATGCGACCAGATGAAATTCGAATTTGAAAGAAAAATATGTGGCCGCGTCCTGCCACCATCGCGCACTGAGGGTTGGGGCAGTCAGCCTAGTTGTTCAGCTGCTTCCACTAATGGCATAGCTCATCCACCATGGACTGCTGACATACGACGTCAACCTACTCGAGCAGATAACAGCTCTGGAGGCCTACAACGCGATCAGTCATACAATACTAGTGAGACTTCAGAGCCTCCAAATGAAGCAACGCCGACGCATTGGTGTTGCTGTTCGTAGGAACATCCAAGCCCGTCAAGCGCCCCTTCACATAAGAAGCATCTTCAGTCACAAGCTGCCTCAGAATCATCAGTAACCCAGGGTTGTAGATTTAACTTGAGTAATCTTTGGTCAATACTATCTCTAACTGTGAGACAATTATCTGGTATTGGTTGTGTCAGAGACACATTAGCAAAGAAAATTGCTATTAGATTTGTCAGAAATTTCCCAAACCAATTGAAATTAAAACTTGTGTTCAGATTTACCATGGGAACAGAAAAAAATTGTAGAGTACACCGTACTTCTAATTAAGATCGTCCAACTATTGCACAGGTTCTAGTAACGTAAAAAATTCTTAAGTGACATCCCCATCTTTACTATACCTCTGCCTGACCAAGAGTACATTTACGGTTAGGTCACAGTAACTTCCGTTGCCAACTTAAACGAAGCCTGGTTAGTCGAAAGGTTTAATTTTTTCTATTCAGACTCGGGTCAGGACTCTGTCATGCTGTAATACTTTGAGTACAACTTACTGTAGGCCTTCTTATTTCTAACATAATTCGGCCTATGCTCGGGACCTTGATTTTTAATATGAGCAGAGCTGGGAAGCGCTACTTTGAAATGTAGCGGCTGTTACTGCTACCGCTACATGATCTAAATGTAGCGGGCGCTACCGCTACACCCACTAGATTGTAGCGGGCGCTACCGCTACCACTACAGTAAAATGTAGCGCCACTACATTAGCCGCTACAATGGCCAAAATTATTGGAAATCTCTAAATATTTATTGTTCTGCTATTGGGATTTACTCATAAACATTTAATAATAAATCATTTTCAAAACATATCTATGCAACTTTATTGCAATTAACCTAACCGAACTAGTACGGGTTAGATACAGTAAATAAAAGTTAAAGTTATGTTATACCTTCCCTACATGGATGTCTTACATTAATTCCTTGTTAAATTAATTCAATTCGATGTGTTTACAACATTTTTCGCTGAGAAAACGCAAACAATTCATCATTGATCCACGGCTGCATTTCTGAGGAAGGAATTAATGTTCAAAAATTTTTCTCCCAATCAATGCACTTTTGTGCATTTTTGTTCAATACACGAAGTTTGTTGTTTATCTGCATCTTGAAGGAACGTTTAGGATGTATGAGCCGTAGTCTTAGAAGAACTAAACATGCCATACGAAATTACTATATCTCTCATATCGTTACGCACTGAAAATAGCGCCTGACAAGAAAGATGAGAGCAAAAAAGCTTGAGTAAATTCATTACTTGAAATTATGGCAGATGTAGTTAAGGAAAAAAATGTCAGCAATAGCAACAACGTTGTAACAATTAATGACCACGTTGGAATCATGAGATTAAAAAGCTTGGGTGAAAACCGGAGAAATGTCTTCAATAGAACGTCGTGTTTACTTTAATTACGTCTAATTGCAGTTGCTCGTTAGACGTTCAACATTCAAGTTACGACGAAATTGTTTTGTTATTAGATTTGCCTAAAAAATTCTAGCGATCTCTTGATGCAACTTGCTGTGCATGTTGTAGTGCGACGTTGCTTCAACCTTCAACTTGCTATTTTGAACTGTAATTGATAGTGCAAACCTAGTAGTGTTATTTAATGAATAGTATAGGTGTTAAAACGAGTTAAACGAGAATAATTTATTTAACATTTTATTAAAAGCTCTAGCATCATAAATGTTCAGTATAACGTGTAGGTGAATCTTTTACAATAAATACGCTGCTTCTGGAAGCGACTATCGCCTCAACTGCATTCGGAGAAATGTGTGATATTCTGTCCAAATAGCGATGCACATTTAGCCTTTGTGTGGATCACCCTAACCCAGTTTGGCTCGGTAAATGGGTGTATCAGTGCTACGTGCAAAAAATTGGTCACTATTTGGGCAAGATCATCCATTCATTTTTCTGATTGTCAATTCTAACGCCTGACTCAAACCTCAAGACTTCGACCTCCGCGCAATGACGTGGTGTATCGTTACATTAAATGGTTCCATTAAATGGTTCCATTAAATGGTTCCATTAAATGATTCCATCAAATGGTTCCATTTAAATGGTTCCATTGTATGGTTCCATTATATGGTTCCAATGAATGGTTCAGTTTTATGGTTCCAATAAATGTTTCCATTATATTGTTCCAATAAGTGGTTCCCTTAAATGTTCCATTGTATGGTTCCAATGAATGGATCAGTTATATGGTTCAAAAAAGTTATTCCATTATATAGTTCCAATAAATGGTGCCGTTATATTGTTCCATTTTATGGTTACAATGAATGGTTCAGTTATATGGTTCAAGTAAATGATTCCATTATATAGTTCCAATAAATGGTGCCGTTATATTGTTCAAATATATGGTTCAAATAAATGTTTCCATTAAATGGTCCCAATTAATCAAGCACTGGTATGCGTGTCGTGAACCCGATACTTGTGGGAGCCCGCAACCCTCGACAAGTGTCGTGACCATGAGCCTTTGACCATGTGGCCCGACCCTTGTAATTAAGGATCATGGCCCGACCCCAGCTAGGTACACGTGTATCGTGGGCCAAGACGTGTGAGGGTCTTGGGCCGAATCTTGTGAGAATCGGAGCCCGACCCTTATGAGGATTGTGAGCTGACCCGCGTGAGGATCGTGGGCCGACCTTTGTAAATAATGAACAACTGTTATTATTATTATTATTATTTTATTCATTATTTTCGACCTGAAAATTATGCGCGTTTCTTAACCGTTTTACTGTTGCAATAAACAAATCAAATATTTGGAGCTTTGTGACAATGTTTGTAGTATTATATAATATAATATAGTACAATATAATATAATATAATATAATATAATATAATATAATATAATATAGCACAATATAATATAATATAACACAATACAATATAATGTTTTATTACCAGGAATGCAACATGTTCACCTGTCGCTGATTTCTGCAAACGCGGCCACCTAGCTAATTTTGATATGAATTTTCATGACTACTTCCAGGTTTCGAACCCCCAAATCGCTGCTCTAATCCAGGCGATCTTAACTACTAAAGCCACCTGAGCCCTGGTACAGTTTGTTAAACTTAGAATAGAATAGAAGTGTCGGCACTGAAGAAATAGGCCCTTGGCCTGTTAAACTTCCTAATAAATGTTCGACCAGTTCGGAAGACGAGCGGCCCCCAGCCGAACAGAGCCCAAGCCGGCCCCCAGCCGAATACTACTTGTTCGTTAGTAACTATGATTACAGCGTAGCGAGACGACGTGGTGGAACACGACTCAGAGCTTTGCTGGAGGCTGACGAGGAAGGTTGTGGTGTGTTCGCCTCCTGCTCAACTCCATTTGTTCGTTCCGAGTGACATTTCTGACGACAAATGTAAGCAATTTTACTCCTGAATCTTTTTTATTTCATATGCTACCAGCATGCTGATCACTACTGTTTTATTTACAGTGGCTTCAAGTTAGATATATTCGCTACAATCTAATGAAGCAATTCTGACGCAAGCAGATGTCACACCTGCACTTTTTCGTGTTCGACCTTAGTATCCTTAGTATGTGTTTCGGACGTAGCATTCCGATTATTTCTCGTATATTCTCGTATATCACGTATATTTCCAATCGAGCTTCACCTCTTCTCGTGTAATAAGATTCTATTTAATGTCGCGTATATGGAGATCAGGTAGGGCAAGATACTTCGCAAATGTGCTCTAACAGCAACGACAATAAATCGTTTTTATTAATGAAAAACGCTAAATTAAATAACTAGTTACCGCACCGATATGTCTCCTCTTTATACACGATTTTTATTAATTCGTATCATTCTATTACCAAATTGAATGTCTTTCAAAGTGCATTTTTGTGCGGTGTTGTGTCCGCTTGTATATTGCAGCCTCCAGTTTGTGCGGTGTTGTGTCCGCTTGCATTATTGTCCCCAGTTTTTGTGGTGTTGTGTCCATTTGCATCATTGCCTCCAGTTTGTGTGGTGTTGCGTCCGCTTGCATTATTGCCTCCAATTTGCGTGGTGTTGTGTCCGCTTGCATTCTTGCCACCAGTTTGTGTGGTGTTGTGTCCGCTTGCATTCTTGCCACCAGTTTGTGTGGTGTTGTGTCTGCTTACATTTTTGCCTCCAGTTTTTGTGGTGTTGTGTCCATTTGCATCATTGCCTCCAGTTTGTGTGGTGTTGTGTCCGTTTGCATTATTTTCTTCTGTTAGTGTTGTATTCTGTTGTGTCCGCTTGCATCATTGCCTCCAGTTTTGTATGGAATTTACTCGAATATAATCGCTGATAATCTTTATTTGGATAAAGATAAATTTTATAAGGATAAGGATAATAATAATATAATTTATAAGGATAAGGATAAATTTTAGATGATTTTCGAAGGCTTAAGAGAATCAGAACTGAAGAAGCAGTGGAGCAACTGCAACCAGAGAAAAAAACATCTGATTAACAGACAAACGTAGATTAATTATGATTTTTATGACAATATTCTGTATTCCGATTTAGCGGCATAGGATTTGACAGTGAACTTAATTCCCAGTATTAAGCTACCTACACTAAATACGGCAGCAGCAAACAGACGCGGCGTTCTTTACGACACAGTTCCCGCAGAATGGGTGACGTGTGATGAGCGTCATTATACCGTAACATAACAAAAACTTCTTGAATTACAGTAAAATATATAGGGGCTCCTTAATTGAACAATGTGATGTCAAATATAGTCGTATAGTTAAGTGCGATCAAATATTGATTTATCAACCTTCTAAATTATTGCCGATGGCTATATTTAGAAGTGGCGTTGATGAAATTCAGAAGTTTGATTTAGATATAGTGTGCGAAAGTTAGTTATAGGTTGCCCAACTTGGTTAATTCAGCAAATGAGTTAATTAGTAATAAGTTTTAAGATTAGGGTTTAGGCCGGCAATAAGGCCAAAGTAATTAATGCGTCATAGACGACTTCGCAATGCTGGGTCAAACCAAAGAAGTGAAATTTGCATGCATTAATAGGACTAGGGGCCCATTCCATGCATTAAAACAAGTAAATATAAAGAGAAAGTGCACATATTATGCTAAACATTAAACAGCAGTCTAGAATGCAACATTCGTCACCTCCTTCCAAGCTTTTTCTTTTTAATTCCTTATCCTAGATGTTAAGAACTATTCAAACCTAATCTTAATGGTCTTCGTTAAATTAAAACGGAACAGAATTTCTTTTAGTTTCTGTGGTATTTTGTCCGTTTGCATTCTAGCCTCCAGTTTGCGTGGTGTTGTGTCCGCTTGCATTAGAGCCTCCAGTTTGTGTGGTGTTGTGCCCGCTTGCATTAGAGCCTCCAGTTTGTGTGGTGTTGTGCCCGCTTGCATTAGAGCCAGCCTCCAGTTTGTGTGGTGTTGTGCCCGCTTGCATTCTAGCCTCCAGTTTGTGTGGTGTTGTGCCCGCTTGCATTAGAGCCTCCAGTTTGTGTGGAGTTGTGCCCGCTGGCATTAGAGCTTCCAGTTTGTGTGGTGTTGTGCTCGCTGCATTATTGCCTCTAGTTTGTGCGGTGTTTGTTAGTAACGGTAGTGTTGCTAGAATGTTTGTTAGTAACATCAATAATTTCTCTGGTGACGCGATATAAGGTGCCATGAATCATGATGATTACAGTGTGGCGATACGACGTGGTGGAACACGACTTAGTGCCTTGCTGAAGGCTGACGAAGAAGGTTGTGGTATGTTCGCCTCGTGCTCAACTCCATTCGTCCGTTCCAAGTGACATTTTCGACGACAAATGTAAGCATTTTTTCTGTTTTATTTCATATGCTACCAGCATGCTGATCACTATTATTTTATTTACAGTGGTTTCATTTACATACATTCCTTACAATCTATTGCTGCAATTCTGACGCAAGCAGATGTAACATCTGTACATTTTCATGTTCGACCTACCGTATTTCGTGCATCTTCTCGTATTTCACGTATATTTAAAATCGAGCTCCACCTCATCTCGATTAATAAAATTTTATTTAGTATTGCTCATATGGAGATCAGGTAAGGGAAGATACTTCGCAAATGTGCCCGAACAGCAACGAAAAAAATCTTTATTTTTGTTAAAAAACGCTAAATGGAAAAACTAATTACCGCACCGACATGTCACCACTTTTTACACGATTTTTATCAACTCGTATCATACATATTTTCAAATTGAATATCATTTCAAAGTACAGTTTTTCAGCCAACATAAATCAAGCACAGGTCGATGGTTACGCCATGCATACCTGAACAAACCTGACGGCAACAAAAAATTGCTGCAAGCGCAATTCGGTTTCGCTTATGTTCAAGCTTGCGAACCTTCAATTATTATAATTGACTTAGAGTTTACTTCAATAATGACAGATGATGCACTGTCGACTTTACGACATCACATCATCACTCAGATAAATGGATGGGTCATGGTGTCCATATCAAACAATAGTGCGCGTAGCATTCATATACGTTCTGTTGCCGGACCAAAAAAGGTCGGGATGACCCATACAAGAGCAAGAAGTATGTCTCTATTTGGACAAAGTCTCATTTATTTTTAATATTACAACACTTCTCTTTAACTTCACTTCTCGTTTGTTTGTTTGTCTGTTTGTCTGTCTGCCTGTCTGCTACAAATCTTATAATCAAAATTTATCACACTTCAACTTATCCTATCAATCTGAAATTTTGCACACTTGCGTAAAGTTGGAGACAATGCAAGAATCAAATGACTAAATAAAAGATTAAAAATTTTTTTCAATATTGAAAAATTGAAAAATAATTTTGTCGGCTACAAATCTTATAACTGATATTTGCCACACTTTTACCAGTCCAATTGATCTGAAATTGTGCACACTTGTGTGAAGTCGGTGGCAATGCATGAATCAATTGACAGAATAAATAATTTAGAAAAAAATTATAAATTAATAAACGAAAAATTAATTTTTTTAATATTCGAAAATAAAATGAGAAATTCGTTGTACATCTTCAACATTGGAGACACTGGATTCTTTATAAGTGTTGTCTTTAAAAAGTAATTTTTAAATGTATATTATTTTGACTGTACCTGTGGAGTGAATTATTATTATTTTAATGAGTAGCTAGCAAAAGGGGTGTATCGTCACACTTTCCATAAACAGCTTAAATCATAGGTTACCCCAAATCTTACCCAACAAAGTTAACCAATTACCCCTGATCTTTCAATATTATTACGAACAATTACCCCAAATCTTGCCCAACAAAGTTAACCAATTACCCCTGATCCTTCAATATTACCACAATCATTTACCTTAAATCTTGCCCAACAAAGTTAACCAATTACCCCTGATCCTTCAATATTATTACGAACAATTACCCTCAAATCTTACCCAACAAAATTAACTAATTACCCCTGATCCTTCAATATTATTACGAACAATTACCCTCAAATCTTACCCAACAAAATTAACTAATTACCCCTGATCCGTCAATATTATTAAGAACAATTACCCCGAATCTGCATAAACAGGGTACCGATCATGAATCTTGCCCAACAAAATTAACCAATTACTCCCGAATCATGAGTTAACGGTCATTTACCCCGATTTTACTACACTCTTTAACCGAAAACTCAGGACTTAACCTAGAGCGGTTGCCTGAAAAATACTTCTGGGGAATATATAATTGATTTAAATTTTTGAAATATTTTCCAGAACCGGGGTGCTCATCTTTATTAATCAACACAAAACTATAAGGTACTTTATACGTTTCATTACACAGTTCTTGAAACTCTGCAAAGGGCATATCCCAAGCAATGTAATCACTATGAATATTCTTCATATCGATGAAAGGTAACTCGAATAGAATTAATAAATTTGAATTCGTTCTAATGGTTTGTCTTGGTAGTATGTGGTAGTTTTGGGATAAGTAAATTGAACTACAGTTATTGTGTCTTCCACGGGTGTAAAAATTATCAGCAGGATTTTGATTCTTTTCCGTAGCAATATCATCAAAAATGAATAAATTCTTCATCC